>NW_024070189.1:99509128-99672405 GCF_014754425.2 Oryx dammah | reverse complement strand
CCCCAGCAGCAGCACCAGCCCCCCCCACGGCCTGTGCACATGCAACCCATGCAGTTCCCCACCCACATCCAGCAGCCCCCACCGCCCCCCGGCCAGCAGCCACCCCACCCACCCACAGGCCAGCAGCCACCCCTGCCGCAGCCTGCCAAGCCTCAACAAGTCATCCAGCACCACCCTTCACCCCGGCACCACAAGTCAGACCCCTACTCCACTGGTAAGTGTCCCCACACTGCCCCCGGGCTTTGGGGAGGTTGGCTCCAGGCCCAGAATCTCGTCCCGGAGGAGCCAGGTGGGTCAGCTGGGCGTGGCAGGCTGACATGAGCTCGGAGCTGAGCCTCAGAGGCTCTGGGTTGGTTGGAGAGAGGCAGCTGAGGAGGGACAATGACACTTCACGCAGTGTTTTAATCAGGTGTGCATCTCGCTTGCAACCCAAGGTGACAGATTAAGACCTCAGTTGGTCAATTTTTTTGGAACTCACAGTCAAGATAGCATTACAGTGCATGGTGATTCCTGCTAGGAAAGGGAGCTGAGAGCCCAAGGAAGGCACCTCCTCTGCCTCTGGGGGTGGGGCAGGCTTCCTGGAGGAGGTGACCAGGATGGGCAGGAGCTAGTTTAACAAACAGTGGGGTGTAAGGTCCAGGCTGAGCCAGGAGCAAATCTGGGCAGCAGGGACTCTCTGGATACCCCTGAAAATCTGCTCTGCCTTTGGTGTCAGGAGGCTCCCCTGGTGGAGCTGGAAACATGTCAGGGAGAATTGGGCTGAAGCTCGAAGGTAGTGTGTAACTTCCCTGGGAAACCATTCGCGTCTTCTGCTCCCAGTCTGTAGCCTGACCTCGGCTGCCCATTCTCAGTCAGCAGCATCGAGCAGGCCAAGCCCTCCTGCCTTTCCTGAGTACTTGTTTTCTAGGTGTCTCTGACCTAAACACTCTGGCAGTATTCTTGTTGATGCCTCATGGTGTGGTGACATGTGAGTGTCAGAGCTGAGGGTCCTGGGCTTGGCACATAGACTGTGCAGCCTGGCTTGAGGGGTGCTGTGGGTGCTGCTGACAAATTGAATAAAGCTGTTGGCTTTAGGCTGTGACTATTCCTAAACCCAGTAAAAGCTGCCAGGTGCCAAGTGGCTCGCTGTGCACCCTGAGCTGAGAGCAGCTGGCTGTTGTTTCTAGGGAAGACCTGTAGTGGTCCCAGCCCCTTGCCGACGGCTGGGGCTTTCCTCAAGCCTGAGACCAGGGGTGGGCTGGTGATGAGATCTTTGGAAGAGTCAGCATCTGGGGCAGGGCAGGTTCCCTCTGGCTGCCTGTGCTTACAGTCCCTGGGCCCATTTCCGCTTGAGTTCTGTGGCCTGGACTGGGTCACAGGGAGTGATGTGTGTTGGAGTCCAGCTGGGGGCTCTGGGTCAAAGGCCAAGTTTTTGGAGGCTAAGGAGGCTTGGTAAGCATCCCTGGGGAAGACCAACTTGCAGGCACTGCCCCAGGCTGCTGGGCTCCCCTTTAGGTGCTGCTGGGTGAGCCACCAGGAGGCAGGAGATGCCTCCGAGTCACAGGCCTGGGAGCCATCAGCTAGGTCCACCTCAGAAGGGGCTCCCAAGGGAGCGACCCGCCTGGGGTCGGGGGTGGCTTGTTGGACTTGTGTGTATGTGGATTTCTGGCAGGCCTGGGCCAAGGCTGCCTGGGTCCCCCCAGCATTGGCTTGGATGAAGGTGGGTGTGCCATTCCACTTTCTGCAAGAACCACATGTCCATTGCCTGTTCTACCATTCTGCTGTGGTGTAGGCCAGTCCCAGGCTTCTCCCTACTGTGTGGGCCTTGCAAGTTGAGTCGTGTTGGGGAGGTTCCTGGGGGTCCAGCCTTAGACCTGAAGCAGCTGTCCAGGCAGACTGGCCTAGTCACATGGGGACAGCTGGGCACCAAGGCTGCCTGCTCTGTGGGGTTACTGACATCCCTCGTGTTTGACCCAGATCATACCATCGGACCTCCTGAAGAACTTTTAAAAAGGACATAAGTCCAGACCCCACATAGGCCCAAATGTATCTGTACTTCTTAAAGTTTCTTAATGAAGGCTGTTTTTCCTGACACACAGTGGTATCAAACAACCAGGATTGAGTTCATGGCTCCGTAGAGCCCTGTTTTACAGTGAGTGCAATGAACACAATGAGCTCAGCTGGTGAAGAATCCACCTGCAGTGCAGGAGAGCCCGGTTTGATTCCTGGGTTGGGAAGTTCCCCTGGAGAAGGAATTTATCCATTCTAGTATTCTTGCTTGGAGAATTCTCACGGACAGAGGAGCTCGGTGGGCTGTAGTCCATGGGGTTGCTGAGTCAGACACAATTGAGCCACTAAGCTCAGCACAGTGAGCAGAGGGCCCAAGGTGCCGGGGGCTGAGCTGTTGTGAGACCTCCCTGGCTGGGCTCAGGGCCTGTGACCTCCACACCAGACTGGCTGATAAGCTCCTTGTTCCTTCTCTTAGGTCACCTTCGTGAAGCCCCCTCCCCGCTTATGATACATTCCCCCCAGATGCCACAGTTCCAGAGCCTGACCCACCAGTCGCCACCCCAGCAAAATGTCCAGCCTAAGAAGCAGGTAAAGGGCAGGGCTGGGCATCAGCCCCCAGGGGTGGGGGCGGGTGGGGCCAGAGGTGGCTGTCTGCCTCACCGGCTCCCATGCCTGTGCTGTCCCAGGAGCTCCGAGCGGCCTCCGTGGTCCAGCCCCAGCCCCTGGTGGTGGTGAAGGAGGAGAAGATCCACTCACCTATCATCCGCAGTGAGCCCTTCAGCCCCTCACTGCGGCCGGAGCCCCCCAAGCACCCGGAGAGCATCAAGGCCCCTGTCCACTTGCCCCAGCGTGAGTGCCCTCTCCAACCCCGGCAGAGGTTGAGGGCCTCCGGCCTGCACTGGGTGTGAGCTTTGTGTGGGCTGGTCAGCCGTGCCCTGCTAAGGTGGGTAGGGCCCAGGCCCACGGGCTGTTTGTGTTCCAGGGCCTGAGATGAAGCCTGTGGATGTCGGGAGGCCTGTCATTCGGCCCCCTGAGCAGAATGCACCCCCACCAGGGGCCCCAGACAAGGACAAACAGAAACAGGAGCCGAAGACGCCAGTTGCACCCAAAAAGGTGGGAACAGTTGGAGCCGCGAACGCTCCTCACTCCCACCCTCCCAGGGCTCCCGGGGAGCTGCCTCAGTGGGCGCATCCTCAGACTGCTGCCCTCTCAAGGAGTCTAGGCACAGCAGAGTGTCTCACCAGCCCTGTGGTCTGTCTGTCTCACAGGACCTAAAAATCAAGAACATGGGCTCCTGGGCAAGCCTGGTGCAGAAGCATCCCACCACCCCATCCTCCACAGCAAAGTCCTCAAGCGACAGCTTCGAGCAGTTCCGCCGTGCAGCCCGGGAGAAGGAGGAGCGTGAGAAGGCCTTGAAGGCGCAGGCTGAGCACGCAGAGAAGGAGAAGGAGCGGCTGCGGCAGGAGCGCATGAGGTGGGCACGGGATCTGGATGGGGCGTGGGGCTTCCTGGGCTCAAACCCGTCCCCATGCGGACACTGACACGGAGCCCTGCCCTGCTCAGGAGCCGGGAGGATGAGGATGCACTGGAGCAGGCCCGGCGAGCCCATGAGGAGGCACGGCGGCGCCAGGAACAGCAGCAGCAGCAGCGCCAGGAACAGCAGCAGCAGCAGCAGCAACAGGCAGCTGCCGTAGCTGCCGCCGCCGCCCCTCAGGCCCGGAGCTCCCAGCCCCAGTCCATGCTGGACCAGCAGAGAGAGCTGGCCCGGAAGCAGGAGCAGGAGCGAAGGCGCCGGGAAGCGGTGAGCCGGCGGGGGGGCGCTCTGCTGGGCACCGCTGGGAAGAGATCCAACCCTGGGGGAGTTGAGAAAGGGGACCCCGAGGTCCAGGAGGTGGTGGGGTGCAAGCAGAGCCGTTGGGCAGGAACTCGGAGCCGAGCTCTCCTTGTTTGTGCTGTGCTGGCCCTCTGGGCCTCCACGGTGCTCAGGCCCTATTCGGGAAGTGCTGCAGTGTGGGCTTGTGGGGAGAGCCGTTGCTGGAGGGCAGGGCGGGGATTCTGGGAGCAAGGGCAGGGCACTGAATTTCACTTCCTCCCACCCTCCTCTCCCCTCCAGATGGCAGCTACCATTGACATGAATTTCCAGAGTGATCTGTTGTCAATATTTGAAGAAAATCTTTTCTGAGAGCACCTGGGTGACTTCTGACTTTGATTTCCTGGCAAAACGTTGACTCTCCATAGTGTTAGGGGCAGCAGTGGAGGCAGTAGCAGCGGCGAGGGGGTGTCTCCAGGCCTGGCTTTCCTGCATGCTGTGCCTGGGGCAGGCCTGGTGGGCAGCTGAGGATCGCAGAGCCTATCTGCCTTACAGCCAGCCGGATGTCCTGCCACCCCGACAGGACATCGGCACAGGGCACTCCTCGCCATGAGCAAGTGCCGGCTAGACCCAAGCCCCGAGTCCCCGCGTGTGGGGCAGAGGCCCTTCTCTCTGCCAAATGTCTACACAGTATACACAGGACATCGTTGCTGCCGCCACCGTGACTGGTTTACTGTCCCCAAGAGCGTGACGTTCGTGACGTCCTGCCCGCCGGGAGTCCTTTCCCACACCCCAGCTGCCGCTGCCCACACCCAGGAGACCAGGGCAGGCTTGCAAGAGCTGGAGGTGGCAAGGGCGCTGGCCCACCCCCTTGCTGGCACTGACTTTGCCTTGAACAGACCCCACCCCTCCCTTCCCCTCCCCCCACAAGCCTTTAATTGAGAGCCGCTCTCTGTAAGTGTTCGCTTGTGCAAAAGGGAATAGTGCCGTGGAGGTGTGTGTGTGTCCATGGCAATCTGGAGCGAGGTGACTGTCACACGCGTGTGTGTGGGCCGGCCTTGCCTGGCGAGTGAGGCCACCAACCAAAGTCAGTTCCTTCCCACCTGTGTTTCTGGTTTTGTTTTGTTTTGTTTTTTTCTATATATATATTTTTTGTTGGATTCTATTTTATTTTTAATTCTCTCTTCTCCTCCAGACACAATGGCACTGCTTATCTCTGAAATGGTGTGATCGTCTTCTCATTGAGCGGCGGCTGCCACCGCGCTGTGGGTAGTGTGTGACCGTGGCTGTACTGTGTAGTGAAACATAGTTGGCATATCTTTGTTTGAAGTTTGTTGGTGACTCCACCAAACTGGTGTAAAAAAAACTCAAAAAAAAAAAAAAAAACCCACACACACAAAAAATACAAAACATACAAAACACACAAAAAAAACCTGCCTATATTTTACTCAGTTTCAAACTTTTACTAGTCTATTTTTAATTATAAAACCAGAAAACTGCATTTTCTTATCCTTTTTTCCTTCCCCCATTTGTTGGCTTCTTTTTTATTTTTAACATAAAATCTGTTGGGGGTGTTTGTTTTTTTTTTTTTGAGTTTTTTTTTTTTTTAAACCAGGAGAGGAAGGGCCAGGGGATGAGGCGGGTGCAAGGGGCCATAGGCCACAGACTGAGGCAGAGACTCCCTGCCCGGTGCTTGGCCCTACCAACCGGCTGCCCCTTCCCAACTTTTTTTTTAATTTTATAATTGGAGCCCTTGGTGAGGTTACGCGTGCCATGAGAACCCACTCTACACCATGACGCTGGCGCCTCAGTGTTGGCCAAACTCTGGAGTCATTGACTGGTTTGACTTTCATACGGTGAATATGCATTTGGTCTGTACTGATCATGGAATAAACACATCTCTCTTTTTTAATGCTGGCGTCTCCCTGATATTTCTTTGTGAACCACCTGCTATTGCCTAGGCTAAGTCTCCCCCCCAACACACACACACACACACACACACACACACACCACCTCGGTATAAGAACTATCGCATGGGACCACCTGGCCTGTCTCTGGGCAGGAGCTGCCCCCTCTAGACTGAAGCTGTTAACTGGGAGCCCAGGTACCCCTTCTCCCTGTGGACTCAAAGTTGGTGACATGCTCCAGCAGAACCTGGCCAAACTCCAGACAGTATTCTTTCCCTTTGCCCTTCCTCCATCCTGATCTACTCACCCAAAGGACTTGAGCCACGTCTCCCACCTTGCCTGCCTCTGCCGAACTCCTTTCATTTAAGCTCAGGGTTAACAAGATACTTAGATAATGTACATCCCCCCCCAGATAGGATCCTCACCCCACTCCTCCCCCAAGCCTGCCGGGTGGACACCCTGCTGGGCCTGCCTGTGCACCCATCTGTACACACATGCCCCAGCCACAGGGCAAGGGCAGTACTCAAGAGCAGCCCCCAGGATGTAAGACGAAAGTTTATCACTTAACACGTATGCAAAGACACAGTGGTTTAAACATTTCCAGCACTGTTTATTAACCCACATTCTCCTTTTTTTCAAGCAGAAAGGCCCTGTATCTTGGGTTTGGGATCTGCCAAACGTCCCAACTGATGGTATATGTAGTTCAGGCATTCAGCCAGAGACCTGCCCCACTCCTCCCCCCTCCCCTCTCCCACAGCACTTCCTTATAAACAAACCACTGTGCTGGTTCAAGTGTGACTTATATTTTGGTTCCATGGGGTTTCTTCCTTCTCATCCCACTCTCATTTTTTGTTCCGTGTTTTGTTCAGAAACTTCCCCAGGCCAATTCTGTTTAGCTGGAGAAACGGTTTTGTCTGCACCTTCCTTCTAAAGATTTAACTCTGCCATGGCCCTCTCCACACCTCCTTGAAGGGTGTTTCTCTAACTGGGTTGTAATTAGAACTTGGATCTACTATTTAATTTCTCTGGCCACTTCCCAACCCCTCCCACAGTACTAGAAATCTTAGTTCTATACAAGAGTAAGAGGTGTGTACGAGCCCATACTGTACTGTATGCACGGATCGCTTGGCCAATAATTATGTCAGTGAATCTGAGACTTGTATTAAACACTTTAGACATTTGTAGAAGGGAATTCGTAGACTTTTCACTTATATACTAAAAGTTTTTTTTTTTTTTTTTGTGCAGTTCTCATTGCAAAAATAAACATTTGTACTGAATATAAAATTATCATCCTGTGACTACTGCTGTCTCTTTGTCTAAGGGTAGAGCTTGGGGATGGCTCTGGGTAGGGGGAATGTAGGAGTCAGTGTTCTGCAGAAAGGAGATCCACAAACACCCCCCAGCCATGGCTGGTGTGTGCAGCAGCCAGGTTAGAGGCCTCAGGAGGAGGGATTCCTGGATCAAGTGATTGGAAAATTGATTTGATGGAAAATGTAAGTGAAACCAAAGCCACGATACAGGCTAATTGTACAAGAAAAGGTAGGTGATAAATGCGAGGTGAACAAATGTTTGTATAGTATACACAATGTAATCAGATCTCTGTTGGGCTTTGAGATGAACTGTTTACTGAAGCTGCTGCTGCTAAGTCACTTTAGTTGTGTCCGACTCTGTGTGACCCCATAGATGACAGCCCACCAGGCTCCCCCGTCCCTGGGATTCTCCAGGCAAGAACACTAGAGTGGGTTGCCATTTCCTTCTCCAATGCATGAAAGTGAAAAGTGAAAGTGAAGTTGCTCAGTCCAACTCTTCAAGACCTCATGGACTGCAGCCTATCAGGCTCCTCCGCAGAACTGCCGAAACCATGATTTCCCTTAAATAGGCACCTATGTGGTAATATCACCAAGACAAGGAATGGACCTATCTGGACACTGATTGACCTTAAGTATAAAAGAAAAAAAACAGGTGTATAAATGTTTTACATGAGAAACCAGGAAACTACACTGGTTTGACACGTCCTCACAGCTCCGACATGCCTGTTCATGCCTACACCATCCCCAGCCCTCCTCTACTGGCTGCTGCTTTAAAGTTTGCCCTTCCTTCCCCAAATTTGGATTTTTATTACAGATCTAAAGGTCTCTCAGTTTTATACTGATTAAATCACTACTGCAGTATTTGATTAAAAAACAAATAGGGACCTATGAACTTAATATGGTCCCAGGACAAAGCAGCTTTGACAATACAAAGGCAAGGTTAACTGGTAGATGTAAGGGAAGATTTGATGATGATGTTCAGTAGCTAAGTCGTGTCCGACTCTTGTGACCCTGGGGACTGTAGCCCACCAGGCTACTCTGTCCATGGGATTTCCCAGGCAAGAACATTGGAGTGGGTTGCCATTTCCTTCTCCAGGGGATCTTCCCGACCCAGGGGTCAAACTTGCATCTCCTGCGTTGGCAGGCGGATTTTACCACTAAGTCACCACGAAAGCCCTTGTAAGGGAAGATGAGAGGTGACAAAAGGGTAAAGTTAAAGGGAACCAGTAGGAAAACTTTAACATGGATATGGCTCCTGCAGTGGTGGTGACAACGATAGTCACTGCCCCAGATTGGTAATCAAAAAAAACCACATAAACATATTTAGAGATAGCTATTAATAAATGCCGAAAATCATCCCAAAGGCTGCCTCTGGTTGGAGGAAGAGGTGGAGCCCAAGACTGCTATTTTTCTCAAGTCCTTGATTGCTGTTGAGTCAGCTGTTAGGCAAATGACTTAATACTCGAATTTCAGGCTCTTGGTTTATAATACAGGAGGGTGATAGTATCTACACTTAATAGGATTATTATCAGGGTTAAGTAACGAGTAACTTTGAAATGTTTAGGATCTTGGGAGGAAGATTGCAAAACTGGAGGAGGAAGAAGCTACCCTGCCGGGCTTCTCGTCCAACCCTGCTCTGTTTCCTCTTTTGACCAGAGCCCCAGTGATTCGACCAGTCTGGTTCTCCAGCGCCCGGGCCGGGCCTGCCCTCTAAGGAGTTAAGCTCCGGTCTTCACTGGCTGAGTCCCGGTCTCAACAACTGCGGATTGGCTCCGGGACTGTAGCCTGCACGTCAATAACCGCCGCTATCCAATCACAGGCGTGCAGGGGCGGGCCAACGGATCCGCTGGACCAACTGGAGCCGGCGCGGGGTCTGGGCCGCTGGACCACCGTTGGAACCAGAGCTTAGTGTAGGTGCTGCCAGGTCCCTCGGAGTCAGACTGAGGGGAGGGTCGCGCGCTCCAGGGAGGGGAGCTCCTGGGAGATGAGGGTAGCGGCAGAAGCTTCCGAGGCCTCCTTGGGCCGCGGCGACAGCCCGCGATTCCCTCCTAACCTTCGCCATGGCACTGCTTATTTCCCTTCTTCCGCTTCCGGGCCCGCCTGACCCGCCATATTAGGTTCCGACTGTCACCGAAACCATCCAGACCCTGCCTCGGGCCTTCTCCGCCCAACTTAGACCCCGCCTTCTTGGGCTCCATCCTCATTCCCAGCCTCCTAAGCCGCGCCCCTAGCCCATATTCTTAGGCCTAGTTGGGGCCCACCTTTCCAGCTAGTAGGCCGCACTTACCCTGCATTGCCCCGCCCCTTTGCCTCAGACCCCGCCCATTTCACCCACAGCGCCTCCTGTCTTCGGTTCATGCAGGACCCCAGTCTCCCTCTAGACTTTAGACCCCGATCACCCAGCCAACTCCGTCGACCTACTAGACCTCCGCCCCTTAAGACTCGCCTAAGCCTTTCTAGATATCTCCCACAGCCCGAGTCTTTAGCATCCCTTCTCCCCAAGGCTCCACCCCAACCACCTGAGTCTGGTCCTCGCAGCCTCCTCCCCCGCACCTCGAGCCTTGCTCCCTGCCACTGTCGCGCCCAGGTGTTTATCTAGCACTTGGTTGAGTTGTAAGCCATGGCAGTTTCGGTCTGAGCCGCCCGCCTCTTCTCTCGGTGCGTTCGGCAAACCCCGACGACACGGAGGGGCTCCAGACCAAAGGCGGCGGGCTCGCCAGCCCAGATCCCGCCTCGCTGCTGCAGCCCGCGCCCCTCGCCCATACCCCAGACCGCAACGCGGTAGTCCCGGGACGCGGAGAGATGCCCGAGCTGGTGGTGACGGCGCTACTGGCGCCCTCGCGCCTCACTCTGAAGCTGCTTCGTGCCTTTATGTGGAGCCTCGTGTTCTCGGCGGCGCTGGTGGCTGCAGCTGTCTATGGTTGCATCGCGCTCACGCACGTGATGTGTCGGCCGCGACGCGGCTTTTGCGGGCGCCCCCGGCACACCCCACCGGTCTGCTTGAGCGACCCCTCGCTGGGAGAGCACTGCTTCCTGATTCTCAGGGTGAGCATGATGGGGGGGTGGGGCGGGAGGAGGCGCCGTCACCGGGCTTTCGAGGGTCAAGGATCCTGGAAGGCCGGCCCGTGTTGGACCGGTGCGGAGTGGCAAATGGTTGAATCCAAGTCTGAGTACGCATGTGACCTGGGAGAAGGGAGGTGTTCAGGCCCGGGGCAGAGGGGTTTCCCAGGTCTCAGACTGTGCCCTCCCCCAGAGCTCGGGCCTGCGCCTGCACTATGTCTCCGCTGGACGCGGCCAAGGGCCCCTCATGCTGTTTCTGCATGGCTTCCCTGAGAACTGGTATGTCGGAGGCCCAGGGTCCTGGGACGCACAGGACCGGATGCGGGAGGGAGGGGTGGGGTGGGGAGGGACGGGGCGGGGCGGGGGGTTAGGGTGGGGCGGGAGGTGTGGAGCTTGGACCACTAGAGCACTGAGGAGGCGGAGACAAGGGCTGGGTATACTGGGAGCCGCTAAGGCAAAGCATATCGGGCCTAGACGGGGTGCTGGAGGACAGGGGTCCACACGGAGATAGATGGAGACAGGAGGCCCTGAAGGGATGGGACGAAGAAATATCCATGTTGAGGTTGCCCAGAATCCAGGGCGCAGCTGACCTGCTGTGGTTCCCCATCTTGCCTTCTGTGAAGTCCTGGGCAGGAAAGTGGGGGTCACCCCAGGGTCCCTGCTGGGTGTCATGCAGAGGTGCTGCCCTGGTACCCTGACTCAACCTCCCTCCCTGGCCCGCCTAACAGGTTCTCCTGGCGCTACCAGCTCCGGGAGTTTCAGAGCCGTTTCCACGTGGTGGCTGTGGACCTGCGGGGATACGGCTCCTCCGATGCGCCAAAGGATGTGGATTGTTACACCATGGACCTGCTGATGGCAGATATCCAGGATGTCATTCTGGGCCTGGGTAGGGAGGTGCCCCCATCCCAGCCCTGGCCCCCCTCACCCCTTCCTCACCTCTACCTGCCTCACCTCTACCTGACATCTCACTTAAACAGGTTCCTCTTACCTCCCTGCCAGGTTATTCCAAGTGTATCCTCGTGGCCCATGACTGGGGTGCACTCCTAGCCTGGAATTTCTCCATCTACTACCCATCCCTGGTGGAGCGAATGGTAGTGGTCAGTGCTGCCCCCATGTCAGTGTACCAAGGTGTGTCGGGGAGTCCTGGATGCTGGTGTGTACTTGTGTGAAGGGGTGTGTATGTCTGTGTCAGCACTGCTGTGTCTGTCCATCCTAGTCACCACTCTAGGGGCTGGGGGCACAGCGGTAAACCTGGGTCCCTTCCCCCATGGTGTTCTCAATCTATCATCCATGATGGTACACCTAGGAGTAATCCACATTTTTGTGAGCACTTACAGGTTACAATTGCTTTTTTTCCCCCCAAGATCTACTATTTATTTATTTTTGGCTGTGATGGGTCTTCGTTTCTGCACATGGGCTTTCTCTAGTTGCAGTGAGCAAGGACTACTCTTTGTTGTGGTGCACAGGCTTCCCGTTGTGGTGGCTTTTCTTGTTGCAGAGCATGGGTTCTAGGTGTGTGGGCTTCAGTTGTTGTGACATGTGGGCTCAATAGTTGTGGCTCCCAGGCTCTGGAGCACAGGCTCAGTAGCTGTGGTCCACAGGCTTTGTTATTCCACAGCATGTGAGATCTTCCCAGACCAGGAATTGAACCCATGTCCCCCTGCATTGCAGGGTGCATTCTTAACCACTAGACCACCAGGAAAGACCCTACAATTGCTTTGACAAGGAGCCTGCATAGAGTAACCTACACAAGCCTCCTGGGCTTCTGAAAATGTTATTATCCCATGGTCCAGTTAGGGAAACAGAAGCAACTACAAAATAACATTTAAGGTGTCATTTCTCTGGCCACCCAGTGTCCATCACATCACCTAATTTTAAATCCCAGAATGGTAGTCAGAGCTGTATTATCTCTCTTTCTTTTTTTGTTGTTTCTTATCTGTCTCCGTCTCCAGCTTCCTGAGGGCAAGAGAGTTTTGTCTGTTCCATTCACTGCTATATCTCCAGAGTCTAGAACAGGGTCAGTAGGTGGTCAATAAATGTTAGCTGAATGAGGCAGGAGAAACGCATTCAGACATGGCAGGGGGAGCACGCCAGTGGCTCAGGGAGCTCCTGGGGACTGTGGAGGAAAGTGCCCCCATTCTGTGGGTACAGCGGCCACTTAGGAGGGAGGCAGGCTGGGGCCCTGGCCGAGAGGACCACTGAGAGTCCCCACAGGCTCGGGCAGGCAGCTGTGGTGTTCCTGAGTCTTGGCATATCTGTGTGCATGGTCTGGGTCTGGGTCAAGTGCAGAGGTGTGGGGCCCGCAGAAACCCAGGCCTCACACCTGCCTCCCTCTCCCTACCCTAGACTACTCTTTGCACCACATCGGCCAGTTCTTCCGTTCCAACTACATGTTCCTATTCCAGCTTCCCTGGCTGCCTGAGAAGCTGCTATCCATGTCTGACTTCCAGGTGTAGTAGGGTGAAGGCCCAGGGCTGGGTGGAGGGTCGTGGGTTGGGACTGAAGCCAGCGTGCTGTTGTATGCCCAGATCCTGAAGACCACCCTCACCCACCGCAAGAGGGGCATCCCACAGTTGACCCCCAGCGAACTTGAAGCCTTCCTTTATGACTTCTCACAGCCTGGTGGCCTCACCGGGCCCCTCAACTACTATCGAAACATCTTCAGGTGAGGACCCAGGGCCTGACAGGCTCAGGAGAGTTGTGGGCATGGGGGTGAGGGTGGGGCAGCCATCCTTCTGCCTGTCTGTCTGTCTGTCTTGATCATAGGACCTTCCCCCTGGAGCCCCAGGAGCTGGCCACACCCACACTGCTGCTGTGGGGGGAGAAGGACCCCTATTTTGAGCAAGGGCTGGTAGAGGCCATCAGCAGCCGTTTTGTGCCAGGCCGGCTCGAAGCCCACATCCTGCCAGGCATGGGGCACTGGATCCCCCAGACCAACCCTGTGGAAATGCACCAGTATATGTGGGCCTTCTTGCAAGACCTGCTGGACTGATGGCCCTAGCTCACTGGCTTGCATGCACCCAGGAGTTCTCACACTGGCTTGCATGCTCCCAGGTTGTATATATACGGATGGACTCTTGATGCACACGGATGGAACTCCTAGACTGCACACAAGTGCTTCTGTGGATACCCTCAGGCACACCACCCTCATATGCTCACATACGGGCAGGCATATTATGCACGTGTGAGCAAGCACTTTGACCCCTGGGAACCAGGTATGCCTCTCTGTGGAGCTAGATACTGAGTGTCCTACTTCTCTCCTCCATGAGGCCCCACCCTTCTTGCCAAAGTCAAAGCCCAGAGCTGCGTTGACCATGAACTATGACCTTTCTGTCCCTGGCTTCCACCACCAGTCTGGAGTCCTCAGCTAAATGCTGCTCTGTCCAATACAGTACTTGTAGCCACGTCTGGCTACTTCCATTTAAATGCAAGTTAATTAAAATTAAATACTATGAAAAATTCAGTTCCTCACTCACACAGGCAGATGGAGGTCTGAACTCCTCTCCAGCCAGCCCTGGATAAACTCCCATGATCTCCCTCTCGGTCATGACTCCTGGCCTTGTGAGGTCAAATTCTACCACCCCAGCCTGGGAAAGATCCCTGGGATCTCTGTCTCAGATCTATGGGAAAACAGCTCTTGGCTCTGTTAGGATAAGTAAGATTGTGGACTCAGCACAGGAAGGGACCAGCTCCCTGAATAGCCATCTGGGGTGTCGGGCCTGCCTCCCCAGTTCCTGGACTCTTCTGTTCCAAATTAACCAGAGTTTCTGCTGATTCTTCATGAGGACTCCTGGCTCCAGCCTCCGAGTGAAGATCATACATGTCGAAGGTGAACCATCCAGCCCCAGGCTGGTCACAGCATTAACTTTTATCTCCCTAGCCTTGTCCTGGCCTCTGGGAACACTGTTATGACTTGCAGCAGTGTGATGAGTCAGTCTGAGGGTCTCAGAAATAATACCTTTCTCTTATCTCTGGGGGCTTCTCTGGTGGCTCAGATGGTAAAGAATCTGCCTGCAATGCAGGAGACCCGGATTTGATCCCTGGTTGGAGATGATCATCTGGAGAAGGGCATGGCAACCCACTCCAGTGTTTTTGCCTGGAGAATCCCCTGGACAGAGAGCCTGGTGGGTTACAGTCTATGGGGTCAGAAAGACTTGGACATGACTGAGCGACTAACACTTTTTACTTTTTCACTTTTATCTCCGGGATGGGCCTGCCTAGCCAAAGCCTGCCTGCTGGTTACCCCGCTCTGTCCTCCTTTGTCCCCTGCATAAAAATCCTTTCACTCATCCTATGTGTCAGGAGCTGTTCTAGGCCCAGAGGATACAGTGTATTCAAGGACACAGGCCCCCTTCTGGAGTTAACAGAGAAGAGGCAGAAAGAGCAACGTGGGTGTGTGACCGGTCCCAGGAAAGGTTTTCGTTTCAGGGAGTGGGAAGCAGTAACAGGAAGGTCAGAGGCTGGGATAAGCTTGGGCTACTGGAGTAGCAAACAGTGTGGAGATTAGTGCCTGCTAGGGTAGAGCGAGGGGGCAGGCGCGAGGAAGAGGCCACAGCCAGACCGCCAGGGGCTTCAAAGAGTTCGGATCTGATTCTCAAGGGGAGCCAGGGAGGGTTTTCAGCAGGGGAGGGACATGGTTTGCATTTTGAGAAGCTCCCTGTGGCGGCTGAACTTCTCACGCAAGAGTGAGAGCGAGGAGACAGGCCCAGAGCTGCGCACAGCCTCAGAACCAGATGGTCTGTTAGCCCCGATCTGAGCCAGGACCCCCAGATCCCACCCATCCCGCCTCCCCGCCTCTACTCTTCCTCGCCGCAGTCGAGGGGCCAGGAAGATGGACGAGAGGAAGAGGGCGCCCGGGACCTCAGCTAAGGTTTAGGACGAGGAAGCCTGGGTGCAAGATGAAGACGGTGTATCGCGGGGGCGGGGGGCGGGCAGGGATGGCGGTGGGTCTGGTGACCGTTGCTAGGGTGACGGGGAAAGGGCTGATGGTTAACCGGAACGGGTAGAGGTTGTCTGGGTGACCGGAGGGGCCCAGGAGAAGGCTGACGAGAGGCCTCGAACAGTTGCCAGGACGACGGGGGGGCGGGGGTGTCCGCTGACGGTTGTCAGGGTAACGAGAAGGCGCCGTCTTACGCCTCCGCGGCTGCTGGCCGGCGAAAGGCGGTTTGGTGGGGAGAGGGGAGAGGCGATCGCGTTGATTGAGCAGAGTCCTGGCAAGTGAGCCAATAGCAACTAGCGGCTCGGCCAAAACCCGCCTCTCTCAGCCTGAGCCAATCCAGGAGCGTCTTTCTTAGAGCTGAGGAGGAGCCGACACCCGGAGGTTTTGGACTCTGACTGAGGCCCCTCCCAGACACCGCGTCACCCTCTTCCTGCTCCGGGCTCCCGTCTCCAGATCACGTTCCATCGTTTACTCACTTATCACTGACTTATTCATTCGCTCACCCACTCATGTACGTGTCCTTGCTACCAACTGTAATCCGTGGCCCCGCACCAGTGGACGGACAAGGGAGATAAAGCTGCGCAGACTTTCCCAGCCCTATGTGGTCAGGCCCGAGTGGAATGAGGGACTAGGGGCGAGAGGATGGGATGGGCACCTACCTGGAGGAGGCGGCCTTAGAGCTGAATCCTGCTAGAATGTGCTCCAATCCACAGAAACCTCCCGTGCACAGGTCATTTAGCATTTCTGTGGGACTGGGAGGAAGGTTTGGGATGGGAAGAGGTGGGAATGCAAAATGCTTTTAACACGAGGCCAGGAGCCACATCTCCAGTATGACCGGGGCCGCAGGGAAGGGTCCCAGACAGATCTGCATGTCTGGAATATTACTTGGGAGCTAGTAAGGGGGCAGGACCAGAGGGGGAAGACTGAAAGTGGGGAGGCCTGGAAGAAGAATGGGTGTGGTCCAGGCAATAGAGGATGAAGTCCAGGCACTTGAAGGAGGAGTCGAATCCCAGGAAAGACCAGAAGCACGTTTGGGGCATATTCAACCTGAGGGAGCGGGACCCCTGGGGCAGGAACCTGGAAGCATCTAATAGGTTAAAGATAATCCAGCACGCATCTGTGTTTGGTGAGGCAAAAGGGCACTGAAGCTGGGAGAGAGAATGAAGCCTCCCCAGAACAGAGTGGAGAACAAACAAGACTTGGGAGTCCCCAGCATCTAAGAGACAGGCAAAGGAGGAGGGGTTAGGATTAGGCAGCAGAGGAAGTAGGCAAGGGTGATGCCCCAGAAATGGTGGGGGAGGAGGTCAAGGAAGAGAGGCATACATAGCCCATGGTATCAAAAGCTACTGAGAGATTTGGAGGATTGAGGCATGCAGACTGTGAGGGAGGAAACCTGAGAATTCAGGCTGAGGACAGTGGACTTGGATGTTCTGAATGCAGTTGAGTGGAGATGGGAGGGAAGAGGGGGGACCCCAGTTGGGAGCCCGGAGGGAACAACTAACATTCAACTGGGGCAGTCTGAGACAGGTTTGCTACAGAGACCATATACAGTGGGCAGGGTTTGGGGAAACCAACAGGGGTTAGTGCAGCAAACCCCAGTGAGCACCCCTGAAGAGCCATGACCACTTCCGGATCCCCCTGCCTGGGAAGGGGGAAGGAAGGATGTTAGCAGAGCCCAGAGAGAGGTGTTCAGTCACTAAGTCGTGTCTGACTATTTGTGACCCCATGGACTGCAGCACATCTGGCTCTCTGTCCTTCACTATCTCTGGTGTTTGCTCAGATTCGTGTCTGTTGAGTTGGTGATGCTATCTAACCATCTCACCCTCTGTTGCCCCCTTGTTTCCCAGGGGACAGGGTCTTTCCCAGCATCAGGGTCTTTTCCAATGAGTCAGCTTTTCACATCAGGTGGCCAAAGTACTGGAGATTCAGCTTCAGCATCAGTCCTTCCAATGAATATTCAGGATTGATTTCCTTTAGGACTGACTGGTTTGATCTCCTTGCTGTCTAAGTGACTCTCAAGAGTCTTCTCCACACCACAGTTCAAAAGCATCAATTCTTCGGCACTCCCTCTCACATCCATACGTGACTACTGGAAAAACCATAGCTTTGACTATATAGACTTTTGTTGACCAAATGATGTCTCTGCTCTTTAATACCCTGTGGATTGTATGGACAGGACCTTTGGTCAAGCGATACAGTCAGCTGAAGTGGTGACCCTACCAGGAAAGATACAGGCGAATTAATATCCTGTTTCCTCCTCCTCCCTCCCCCTATCCCCTGCCCCACCACTTCATCGTCTGCCAGTGCCTCCTATTGACCAAACCCACTTGGAAGCCAGAGGACAAGGATGTCCATTGATACAGTCTGTAGAGGTCAGCCTCTTGGGGCGTAGAGCAGAATGGAGAAGGGGAAGAATGGATTAAGCAGTGGGGAGAGATGCAGGGGAGAGAGACAAGAGCTCAGGGAAGGGGTGTGCCTGTGAAATGAGCGTTTGCTGCAGGTTTCAGTTTATCATAGAATCCCTGGTGGCTCAGATGGTTAAGAATCCGCCTTCAATGATGAGACTCGGGAGATGTGGGTTTGATCCCTGGGTCAAGAAGATCCCCTGGAGCAGAAAATGGCAACCTACTCTAGTATCCTTGCCTGGAGAATCCCATGGACAAAGGAGCCTGGCAGGCTACAGTCCATAGGGTCTCAAGGATTCGGGTATGACTGAGCAATTAACACTTCACTTTGTCACAGAAGAGACCTCAGCCTATGGCCAAGGAAAGAGGTAAAGTGAGGGGCAATGCTCCCCTTCTCTGAAGCAAGAGGAAAAGTTTGTGTGTGGGGGACAAGTGCCACACCTGCGGGAAAGAAGGAAGACAACTTTCAGGAACTTGGGCGGCAAGGAAGTAATAAAGGGTGTCAGAGTGTCTTGCAGGTGATGCTAGTGGTAAAGAACCTGCTTGTCAACGTAGGAGACGGAAGAGATACAGGTTTGATCCCTGGGTAGGGAAGATCCCCCGGAGGAGAGCATGGCAACCCATTCCAGTATTCTTTGCCTGGAGAATCCCATGGACAGAGGAGCCTGGCGGGCTACAATTCCTAGGGTCGCACAAAGTCTTACATGACTGAAGCAACTTAAAAAACGCACACACGCATGCATGCAGAGTTTCTTAGTTCAGAGGTGAGCTGGAAGAGATGAGGTCCTGGGTGAGGCCCTGGGCAAGGAAGGTTGGAGTGGTCTGACCACACAGCCCGTGAGGCCAAGACATCCATTGGGATGTCCTGTCAAGTGGAGGGTCTTAAGGCAGGAAAACCACTGCCTGCCCATCCCCCACCAAGGGTGGGAGTATCGCTTCCCTTCTTCCCCTGCCCAGAGCTGTTGAGCCAGTAGGTGCTTGATGGAAGTGAGTTCCTTTCTTTTCACTCCCCTTTCTTCCACTTTAAGCCCTCACACCCACTCCTCCTTCAGGAGGCCCCATCAGCCCCCATCCTTCTCTCTGACTGAGCCCTGGTCTAACTGAGGCCAGACATGTCCATGTCCAGATAGGGACTGGCTTCGAGCAGGTTCACGTCCCAGCACCTCGGTCCTGCTGTTCCTATGACACGTGCTGGGTATATTCATTCTTCAGCTGACCATTATTTCACCAACTGTGTGCCAGGCTCTATACTAGACATCGGGGATTCAGCAGTAAGCAAGACAAAGGCCCACAGAGCTCAGAATGCTGTGGGAGCCAGGTAGGATCACATGGAAGGGTCAGAGTGGAACTGAGAGAGGCCATGGGAGCCAGCAGAGTCCATGGGAAACTGCAGGGAAGGATCCCTGGGGGAAGAAATGGCAATGTTGGGACTTCCCTGGTGATCCAGTGCTTAAAGACTCCATGCTCCCAATGCAGGGGGCCTGGATTCAATCCCTGGTTGGGAAACTAGATCCGTCATGACGCAACTGAAGATCCCACATGCAGAAATGAAGATGCCACCTGACGCAACCAAGACCCAGAACAGCCAAATAAAAAATTTAAAAAAAAAAGAAAGAAATGGCAGTGTTATCGTTTCCAACCTTGATCAGGTCAGCTTCCCTCGGCCTAACCCCTCCAGTGGTGTCCACTGTGGTTTTCATTTAAACCCAGATCTTTGGCCCCTTGGAACTCAGCCCCCATCAGTTTCCCTGAGCGCCTACCCCTTGCTCACTCTGCACCCAGCACCCTGGCCTCCTTGCTCTTCCTCTTATCCAGCCACCCCTTTCTCCTCTGGGCCTTTGCACTTTTTTTTCCTTCCACCTGGAACATGCTACCAGACTGTTTGCCTCTCTGGCTTACAGCTCACAGTCTGAAAGGCTCTTCCTTTCAGATCACAGTTCTTTTAGCTCAAACCAGTCCATCCTAAAGGAAATCAACCCTGAATATTCATTGGAAGGACTAATGCTGAAGCTGAAGCTCCATTACTTAGGCCACCTGATGCAAAGAGCCAACTCATTGGAAAAGACCCTGATGCTGGGAAAGATTGAAAGCAGGAGAAGAGGGTGACAGAGGATGAGATGGTTGGATGGCATCACCGACTCAATGAGTTTGAGCAAACTCCAGGAGATGGTGAAAGACAGGGAAGCCTGGCGTGCTGCAGTCCATGGGGTTGCAGAGTCGGACACGACTGAGCAACTGCACATAACATAAATATATTTATTCATTTATTTTTTTGGCCTCACTGCAACACGTGGGATCTTAGTTCCCTGACCAGGGATGGAATCTGCACCCCCTGTAGAGGAAGCACAGTGTTTTTACCACTGGACCTCCAGGGAAGTACCTAAATATTTTTATTTATTTATTTATTTGGCTGGTCTTAGTTTTGGTACATAGGATCTTTGATCTTCATTGTGGCATGCAAACTCTTTAGCTGTGGCGTGTGGGATCTATTAATAGTTCCCTGATCAGGGATGGAATCCAGGCCCCCTGCATTGCGAGCTTGGGGTGTTAGCCACTGGACCACAAGAGAAGTCCCATGTCTTAGTTCTAATGTTCCCTTGTCAGCAATGCCCATCTCAATCCCCTACACTGAAATATCTTCATCTCTCATGTCCCATTCTAGGGTTCTTATTTGTTTGCCTCCTTGTTTCTTATCTGTCTCCCCTATCAGGGCAGGAACCTGCTCGGTCTTCATCACCTCTACCTGTAGTAGGGTCAGGCACGAAGTAGTTGCTCAGTGTGTGTTTGTCAAATGACTGAATGAAGGTGAGGAGAGCTGGAGGGCTAGAGTGAGCTGTCAGGTGAAAGGAGTCTCCCAAGTTGGAGGAAGGTGTTCCAGGCAGTGGGTACAGCCAATGTGAAAACTGGAAAGGCTGAGGGCTTCCCTGGTGGCTCCGCGGTAAAGAATCCACCAGCTAATGCAACAGAGATGGGTTCAATCCCTGGTCCCAAAAGATCTCATGTGCCACTGTGCACCACAACTGCAGAGCCTGTGCTCTAGAGCCCGGGAGCCACGACTGCTAAGCACATGGGCCACAACAGCTGAAGCCGAGTGCCCTAGAGCGCGTGCTCCGCAACAAGAGAGGCCACTGCAGTGAGAAGCCGGCGCGCTGCAGCTAGAGAAAAGCCTGCACGACAGCCGAGGCCCCAGCACACAGCCAGAGAAAGCTGGGATGGCTGGGAAATGGGGAAGGGAAACTGGTGAGGAAGATGTCGCTCTGGGCAACGGGAAGCCATGAAGGGTGTGAATGTGAGAGGGCTCCAGGGAGGCAGTGGTCAGGATTGCTGGCTGGGTCTGCAGCCCACAACCCCTGGCGTCCATCCCTTCCCCCCGTTGCCCAGGCCCCATAACCCAGCGGCCCTCACTCCTGCTGGCTCTTGTTGCGCCCCCATAGCCTGGGTGTAAGGGCCCAGCCCCAGTTTTCATGTGCAGAGGACAGGACTGTGGTCCCAAGAGGATAAGCGAAGGGCACATTCTCAGGTTCCCGGTCAGCGGGCCTGGGCCCAGCAGCTGTGTCTTGGCCTGGCCCCAGGTCCTGCATCCCTGGGGACTGAGCTCATTGAGGAGAAATGCAGTCCCTGGCCAAGGCAACCAGCAGGGGCAAGGGAGACGGCTCAAACCCACCCCTACCCCCACCATGTTGGGAACTGGGTGTCTGCCTGCTGCAAAGTCGTGGGAATAATTGCTCTGACTGTCCTAACCCCCAGGGATCTGGACACCTTGGGCTATTCCTGCCACTGTGACTGGAGGGCAGCAGAAAGCCAGAGCAGGGACCCTCACTTTCTGCCTTGCCGAGTTGGTGTCCTCAGAAGTTGGGGGCTTCAGAAAGGGACTGACAGGGCTCCTTGCAATGCAGGGGACGCTGGTTCGATCCATGGTCCGGAAAGATCCCACGTGCCGCGGGGCAGCTAAGCTTGTGCACCACGACGACTGAGCCTGAGCTCTAGAGTCCATGAGCCGCACTTACTGAGCCTGTGTGTTGAAACTACTGAAGCCCGCACACTGTAAAGCCCATGTCCACAGCGAGAGACGCGACCACAATGAGAAGCCTGAGCACCGCAACTAGAGAAAGCCTGCACGCAGCAATGAAGACCCAGCGCGGCCAAAAAGAAAGTAAATAAATAACTGGAGGGGATAAAAGAGACGGATGCACAGCAGGCGCTCTGTAAACCTATCTTCTTTTTGTCCTCACTCCCCTTGTGCTATACTCAGCCTGTGTTTTCATCATTACTGCTTCCTCTCTGTCTCTGTCTGCCACAGACCAGGGGCCATTGGGTCAACAGAGCAGGAGACTTTGGACTTCCTGCCTAGCAAAATGTGTGTCCAGGTTCTTGGTTGCTCCTTGTGATGGGGAGCTCAGCACCCATTAGGGCATCTATTGCAGCAGAAAATCCTTTTTCAGAGGGGTCAGGAGAGGCACTTAGCCCCACTCCTGAAGTCTCTACCTTTGTCCCCTGGGCCACTTGACCCTTTTCAGGACCCCCAGATCCCTAGAAGTTACTGAGGAGAGTAGTCTGGGCCCCCAGTGGTGGCTCCTTTGGACTGAGCATGCCAACTCCTTCAGCCAGTTCCCTCGCATGTTGCCCCCTCAGTGCCCACCTCATGCTGTGTGATGTCTGGCCACTAGTGAGCCCCCATTGTAGAAGAGGGGAGAAAGAGCAGGCTACAGACACCCCCAGCCCCTTGTGGACAAGGCCAAGTGGTAGGGTGAGAGGGTGCTAGGAGAGCCAGGGGTGGGGAGCAGAGAGGACTTCCTGGAGCTGAAATTTTGAAGAATAGGAATTTACCAGGTACAGGAATGGAGGTGGATAGGCACGCTAGGAGGGGCCAGCGCGCACAAAGCCATGGCATGTGCAGGAAATAGTACAGCATTCCCTATAGCTAGAAGGAAATGCATTTTAAAAATTTTATTTATTTATGTACTTTGGCTACACCGTGCAGCTCGTAGGATCTCAGTTTCCTAACCAGGGACTGAACCCAGGGCCGCAGAACTGAAAGCCTGGAATCCTTAGCCCTAGGCCACCAGGGAACTCCCCGGAAATACATTTATTTATCTTTATTTTTGGCTGTGCTGGGCTTCATCACTGTGCACTGGCTTCCTCTGGTTGCGGCAAGCAGGGACTACTCTTCATCATGATGCACAGACTTCTTGTGGTGGTGGCTGCTCTTGTTGCAGAGCACGGGCTCGAGAGCCAGCGGGCTTTGGTAGTTGCGGCACATGGGCTCAGTTGCCCTGTGGCATGTAGCATCTTCCGGGACCAGAGATCAAACCGGTGTACCCCGAATTGCAAGGCAGATTCTTAACCACTGGACCACCAGGGAAGCCCCAGGAAATGCATTTTTAAAAAGAACACATCTGCTATGAGTTCCTGCTTGGGGAGGAAGCAAAAGCGTCCTTCTAAGGATGTCCCAGGCAGAAAGAAGAACCTGAGCAAAGGCTGTGAGAGTGTAGAGCCTGCTGGGTGACTCAGTGTGACAATGAAGGGAACAGGAGGGGCTGGGGAGTGTCTGAAGTCTCTGAAAGCAGGGCTGAGGGGCTTGGATTTCCTCCTGGGGTGATGGGTATGAGAAAGACTTAAGCTGCGCCTTCCCCCATCCCCATAGGCCTGTTGACTCAGCACACTCACAGTGAGTCAGCTGTGCCCCTTCTGATTATGCAACTTTTGTCTTTTTCTCTGCCCAGTCCCCACCCCAACCCACACCCCACCCCTCCCTCTCATTCCATGTGGCCTGGAGTTACTGGGTTCAAATCTTAGCTCTTCCTCTAGAAAGCCTCCAGCAAATCATCATAAGATGGGCAGAGACCCACCCCTATGAGGGTTGACCCCGGAAGATGGGTTAATAGCTCCCTTCCCAGATGGAGGTTGCACTCATAAGTTGAGAGGCTGGGACACCCTCAGTTCCTGTCCCCTGGCACTTGCCTCTCTGCCACACTCAGCAGGGCTGGGGATCATCTCCTGTGTTGGACCCTAGTCAATTGTTCAACTTTCACCCTTGGCTTTTCACTCTTCTTTCTCTCTAATGGTACTGCCTCTACCACCTCTTCCTCTTCCAGTGTTTTAATGCCATCCAAGGGGACTTCCACGGTGGTACAGTGGATAGGAATCCACCTGCCAAGGCAGGGGACACACAGTCGATCCCTGGTCTGGGAAAATTCCACATGCCATGGAGCAACTAAGCCCAAGAGCTGCAACTACTGAGCCCACGTGCTGCAATTACTGAAGCTCATGCACCTAGACCCCATGCTCTGCAACAAGAGAAGCCACCACAAGGAGAAGCCCGCGCACCGCAGCGAAGAGTAGCCGCCACTCGCTGCAACTAGAGAAAGCCTTCACGCAGCAATGAAAACTCAATGCAACCAAAAATAAACAATTATAAAAATCATCCCAGGTAAACAGAGGAATGGATCAGTACAATGTGGTATAGCCATTCAATGGGATGTTGTGCCTGCATGCTAAGTTGCATCAGTCGTGTCCAACTCTTTGCAACCCTTTGGACCGTAGCCCACCAGGCTCCTCTGTCCATAGGACTCTCCAGGCAAGAATACTGGAGTGGGTTGCCATTCCCTTCTCCAGGGGATCTTCCCAACCCAGGGATGGAACCTGCATCTCTTATATCTCCAATGGGATGTTCAGTTCAGTTGCTCAGTCGTGTCTGACTCTTTGCAACTATTTGCGACCCCATGAATCGCAGCACACCAGGCCTCCCTGTCCATCACCAACTCCCGGAGTTCACTCAGACTCACGTCCATCGAGTCCGTGATGCCATCCAGCCATCTCATCCTCTGTCGTCCCCTTCTCCTCCTGCCCCCAATCCCTCCCAGCATCAATGAGTCAACTCTTTGCATGAGGTGGCCAAAGTACTGGAGTTTCAGCTTTAGCATCATTCCTTCCAAAGAAATCCCAGGGCTGATCTCCTTCAGAATGGACTGGTTGGATCTCCTTGCAGTCCAAGGGACTCTCAAGAGTCTTCTCCAACACCACAGTTCAAAAGCATCAATTCTTCGGCGCTCAGCCTTCTTCACAGTCCAACTCTCACATCCATACGTGACCACTGGAAAAACCATAGCCTTGACTAGATGGACCTTTGTTGGCAAAGTAATGTCTCTGCTTTTGAATATGCGATCTAGGTTGGTCATAACTTTCCTTCCAAGGAGTAAGCGTCTTTTAATTTCAATGGGATGTTACTCAGCCATAAAAAGGAATGAAGAACTGAGATATGCTACAAAATGGATGAACCTCCAAAGCATTATACCCAGTGAAAAAAGTCAGAAATGAAAGACCGCATGTTGTATGAGTCCATAGCTGTGAAACACTCAGAACAAGGTAAATCCATGGAGACAGAAACACATTAATGGCTGCCAGGGACAGATGAGGAGTGACTGCTGATGGGGATAACATTTTCTTTAGGGTTGATGAAAATGTGATGAGACTAGGTAGAGCTGGTGGTTGCACTAATGCCACTGGACTGTACACTTTATTTTTTTTTTTTTTTTTTTAATTTATTTATTTATTTTTAATTTTTACTTTACAATTCTGTATTGGTTTTGGCATAGATTGACATGAATCCACCACAGGTGTACATGCGTTCCCAAACATGAACCCCCCTCCCACCCCCCTCCCCACAACATCTCTCTGGGTCATCCCCGCGCATACACTTTAAAATGGTAAGTAATTTTATGTAAAGAAATTTTATCTCAATTAAAAAAATCATCAGAGGCAATCACCAATAAATGCCCCAAACAGTGGTAATAGTTTGACAGGCATCAGGATAGTCACACAGTCTCAATATATCTCCCCACATGATATTGATATTTACTCATTACAAGAGGGGATGGGAAGAGAATGGTACATTTACAGTAGAGAAACTGGACCAGCTTCATTCAAGTGATCAAAATCTAACAAGACCAGTGTTGGGGACTCATATCAGGTGCCTCCTGATACAACCCATGGAAGAGTACCAGCATCACTTCTTTGGCAGTTCTTGCCAAAGATACAGAGCCTGAACCTGGTCACGAGGAAACCGCAGCCCAGTTCACTAAGGGATGTTCTGTGAAACAAATGACCTTGCCTATCCAAAAATATCAACATCATGACAGACAAAGAAAGGCTAAGGAACTGATACAGATTAAAGGACATGAAGAAACATAACAATTAAATGCAACACATGGTCAGAGATTAGATCCTGGACCAGCAAAGAAACATGCTATAGGGGATATAACTGGGGAGACCAAAAACTGTCCGTATGGTGAAAACTGTCGTGTGTTTGTATAAGAGAATGCCCTCGATCTTAGGAAACATACAGTGATGATGTGGGGAGCAAAGGAACATCATAGCCACATCTTGCTTTCAAATATGTGTGCGTGCTAAGTCGCTTCAGTCGTGTCCGACTCTTTGTGACCCCATGGACTGTAGCCCACCAGGCTCCTCTGTCCATGGGATTCTCCAGGCAAGAATACTGGAGTGGGTTGTTATGCCCTTGTCCAGGGGATCTTCCTGACCCAGGGATGGAAACTGCCTCTCTTGTCTCCTGCACTGGCAGGTGGGTTTTTTACCACCCATCTGGGAAGCTCTACTCTCAAATACATATATTATATAATATATTACATATTATAGATGATTAAAAATTATATATAATTTCTTCAAAACTGTGGTTTTTCCAGTAGTCATGTACAGATGTGAGAGTTGGACCATAAAGAAGGCTGAGCACTGAAGAACTGATGCTTTCAAATTGGGGTGCTAGAGAGGATTCTTGAGAGTCTCTTGGACAGCAAGGAGATCAAACCAGTCAATCCTAAAGGAAATCAACCCTGAATATTCATTGGAAGGGGATGCTGGGATGCTGAAGCTCCAATACTTTGGCCACCTGATGGGAAGAGCCAACTCTTTTTCAATACTTTGGAAAAGACCCTGATGCTGGGAAAGACTGAAGTTTGCAAAAGGAGAAGTGAGTGACAGCGGATGAGATAGTTGGACGGCATCGCTGACTTAGTGGACATGAATTTGAGCAAATTCTGGGAGATAGTGAAGGACAGGGGAGCCTGTCATGCTGCAGTCCAGGGGGTCGCAAAGAGTCGGACATGACTTAGTGACTGAACAACAACAATAATTATAAAGTAAATTTGGCAAAGTGTAGACCGAGTCGGTGAAGCTGGATAAAGGGCCTATGGAAATTGCATTTTAAATTATTTCTAAATGAAGTTTTAAAATTGCTCAAAGATCTCTGGGGTGCCCAGGTGACTGTCTCTCACCCTGGTACCCCCGTGCTTAGCCCCAGTGCTCAGCTGCCTCATGGGTGAACCTCAGACTCCTGGGTTTCAGCACCTCACCCCCAACCGATTCCTCCTCACTACAGCCTCATCACCGTGCTAAACACCTACAGGTCGGCCTGGCCTCTTTCTTCTCCTCCTCAGGGCCAGGGTGACCCCTGACCTGCCCACTCTCCCCTCCTTCCCTACTTGACTCATCCCCTTCCTCTGTTTGCAAACCTGTCCCTCTCCTGAAATGTCTTTCTTTCAGTTCTGGGCTGAGCCCCCACTGAACCCTTCTCAGGGAAGCTCTCTCCTGGAGAGGGCAGGGGAGGTGTACTCCCAGCCGCTGAAACAATGCCAGACATAGAGTTTGAGCTTTATACCTACTTATTGAATAAATGAACGAACGAATAAGTGACCCCCTTCCCCCAAGCAGAGTTCTCGCCAGCTTCTCTTCTGTGTCCCTCCCTCTGGCCCAACCCTTAGTCCGCAGTGCTGGAGTCTGTTTTTTTCTTCCCCAGATTGGGGGCTTCTCTAGGCTGGTCTTGGGGCCTTTCCAGAGTCCCCGTTCTTGCCACAGGGACAGAGCTCACTGCATGGTGGTTGTTTTTCAGCATGAGTGATTCTGGAAAAGGCAGTTGGATGAAACTGAGCAAGACTGGCTGAGCAGCAAAGCTGTGTAGGCTATGGGGTGGGGTGGACCTTTGGATATTGAGGAGGAAGGGGTTACTTTCAGGGAGCGCTGGGAGTAAGACGGGATGTGGGTGTCTGGTAGCACACTTGAGACTCCTAGCCTGTGTCCGAGGTCCGAGGGTGCAAAAATCGCCCAAGGCTCTAGGTCTGAGAGGGCCTGAGTTTAGAGTTGTGAATATTTCAGATTTTAAGAGTCCCCCAGGAAGCTCTGCGCACGCCTCTGCATTTGTGCATCCTGGCTGTGTATTCAGGAGCCTTGTAGGACGTGCCTGGTTTCAGTTTCGGGGTGTCGGGGCGGGGGGGCGGCGGGTAGGGGAGTGTCTTGTTTGTGCCCGGCTCCGTGTGTGTCTCGGGCTCTGGATGTGTTTTGGGGAGCAGGGAGATGTTCAGGAAGTTGGGTGTGTCTGACACCGTGGGTTGGGCCCGCTGGCCAGAGTTTCCGAGAGGGTCTTCGGG
Source organism: Oryx dammah (assembly GCF_014754425.2). Lineage (NCBI taxonomy): Eukaryota > Metazoa > Chordata > Mammalia > Artiodactyla > Bovidae > Oryx > Oryx dammah. Next base: position 99,644,546 of record NW_024070189.1, on the reverse strand, counting down.
TCCCAGGCTGTGTGGGTGGAGGGTGGGCAGGGACCCCAGGAGGCCGGACCGGGGGCGGGGGAGCTCTGGGCCGGCCCTGGGGCGGGGCGAGCCGCCCAGGGTTGGGGGCGGGGCGGCCCGGCCGTCTCACTTCAGCGAAGTTGGCTGCGCGGAGGCTGGCCCCGGACGCGCCCGGAGCCCAGGGAAGGAGGGAGAAGGGAGGAGAGAGGTGGGAGGAGGGAGGGTCGCGGCCGGCCACCATGGGGCCGGGGCCCCGGGGCCGCCGCCCCCGCCGCCGTCGCCCGATGTCGCCGCCGCCACCCCTGCCGTCCGTGCGGACGCTGCCCTTATTGCTGCTGCTAGCGGGGCCGGGGGCTGCAGGTGAGGGGCCGGGACCCCGAGGGCGGGATGGGGTGAGTGGGTGGGGGAAGGGGAAGGATGGAGTGCAAGGCCTCCCCGAGTATGGACTTGGTGAGGGGTGGGTGGGGGCGCGGTCCCTGGGGATCAGGGACCAGAGCGCAGGGGCAGGGAGCGCAGGAGCCGGGGGCAGGGACTCCGAATTGAGAGTGGGGGCGAGGCAGGACCCCAGAGACCGGAGGAACTGGGGCCCCGGGGGAGATGTGGGCTGGGAATGAAGGGACCGTGGAGCCCGGGACTGGGAGCTGGAGGTGAGCGGATCAAGATTAGCGGGGGAGTGGGGGGTGGCGAATAACCAAGAATCTGGGGCTCTCTCACCAACCATGCCTGTCTAGAGCCCTGGGAAGGTCACGATTGGAATCCAAGTATCCCCAGGTCGGGGACCCCTCGCATAAAGGCTCCCCCTCCCCATGCACACACCCGGGGCAGGTCTGGCAGGGCTGGGGGCCGGAGGGGGCGCGAAGTTCTCGGAGCTCTGAACTCGGAGAAAACTTCCCAGGCCGGAGCGCGGCAAGACCCGGAACCGGAGCCAGAGCTGGAGCCCTAGAGGCGCCAGCGCCCCTTCCCCCGCCCGCGGCCCCGCTCCCTCCCCTGGCTGCTTGGACCGGACGGCGTCCCGGGACCCTGTCCCCGCCTGGGGAAGGGAGGGGAGGGCAGGGGGCTCGAGCCCACGTGCTCCTCTCCCGCTCCAGCGCCCCCTCCCAGCAACCCGACCCCCTCCCCAGCGGGCCCGGGGAGCCCCCCGCCCCTCCCCCTCCCCTCTCTTCCCCTCCCCCGCCTGGGACAATGGCCGCGCCGTCTAGACACCCCCTCCCCCCCCGGCAGCCTCGCGCTTTCTTTGCCAGACAAAGCGGGGACTGCAGCGGGGCCGGACCGGGGCTGCTGGGGCGCACCCCCAGCCAAGGGAGGCCTGGCCGGCAGGGGAGGGACGCGAGCCCAGTGGCCCTGGCCCTGGGTCTCTGGACGCTGCTGTGGGGCTCAGCCCAGGGAGGGGTGGGGAGAAAACAGGCCTCCCCAGCCCAGCCCAGCCCTGGGCAGGCAGATGGGGCAGGAGTGGGCAGGAGCAGCCGCCCCAAGAGGCCAGCCGGCAGGCACACATGGCCTGTCACACACTCACAGGACACACAATCTTGGATCACACATGTGGAGATGCAGATGTGTATGTGCGTGCACACACACACATAGGGTACACCTGCACATGTGCACACCCAGCTCACACAAGACACAGACATTCATAGCTCACACGTGCTCATACAATCACACATGTTCATACATACCCTGCACCACCAGCCCAAGGCCTCACACTCACTGTCTGCACACACTCAGATGCATATAGACAGATGCAGGGACATGCCTACACCCAGCTGACACATGCAGGTATACGGGCACATCCAACCCATACCCAGACTCACCCATGCACACACGTCACACACAGACACACAGCTATACACCCAGATACATAGTTCACATACATGGACACACAACAAATTTCAGCCTACAAACATCTCTACATCCATGCAGGGCATGCAGACACACACATGGCCCACAGGGCCCACTGCTCAGCAAGGCCCATGCCTTGTGTCATGTGGCCCCCAGCGTGAGTTCACAAACACCCCTGGGCTCCTGTCTGGGTAATAGTGTCCTGGCTGCTCGTGCCTTGAAGGGGACAGGAGCCATGTTTAATGCATTCGCATGTCCAGTTTATCTCATTCTCTCTCTTTTTTAAACTCTGTCTCTGTCCTTCTTGATCTCGTCTCTGTGTCTGTCTGCTTCTAGTTTCCTTCTTTTATGTCTGTCTGTTTTTCTCATCTTCTTCCTCTCCCTTTCTTTCTCCCCTGCTTGTACACACAGGCACACATGCACAAGCGGCCCCACACCTGCTGGCTCACACAAGGCCCAACTAACTCACACCCCACCACACCCCTGACCCATCCGACAGGACAGTTAGACTGTGCCACACCGCAGAGAGACACAGTCCTTAGGGGTGAGGATGCTGAACAGGTCAGCTGTGCCAGCTGCCCCTCCTTCAACACAGATTCCGTCCCTGTAATGCCCAGTTGCTGGCTGCGCATGGCATTCATTCATGCCCTGGCATATCTCCCCAGAACTAGAAGCAGGCCTGCCCGATTGGAGTAGATGCCCAGCATCAACAGAAGGAAGACCCGGGGCCCCAGGACTCCCCACCCCTGCCCCCTCCACAACCCCGGGATCTGGGCACAAAGTCCCAGACCTCCCTTCAACCCTCGCAGCACCCCCACTTCCTGCCCCCCATTCTGGCAGCTTCTGAGCCCCCACATCTGGCACAAGTTGGCCCCTCCTCCTGCCTGCCCCTGCCTTGTGGTTCCCAGGGCCCGAGTTGGCAGTGACAGCTGCAGCCCCAACAGCTGGGGCCGGGGCGGGGGGCCGTGGGAACTGTGAATGGGGGGGCTCCCTGCACTCTCAGAGATGCCCCCAGCCTGGTGCAGCTGTTGCCCAAGGGAGCAAAGGACGGAGTCTCAATCTAGGCTGGGGTTCCTGGGTGCCTGCCTGACACCCCCACCTTCCTTCACCCCCACCCAGCCCCCCCTTGCCTGGACGGAAGCCCGTGTGCGAACGGAGGTCGCTGCACCCAGCTGCCCTCCCGGGAGGCTGCCTGCCTGTGAGTGCCTGGCTCTGAGCCATCAGTGGGCCCCGTGTGGGGAGGCGGTCTGTCTTCTCCCCCTGCCTCTGTGTTCACCATAGATGCTTCCACCACTTCCTTCAAGTGTGTGGCTTGGGCAACCTCTTGTTTCCCCTTTGAATGGAGGAGAGCTAAGAGTAGAGGCTCTGGAGTCTGCCTGGCTGGGGTTCAAATCCCATATCATGTTGCTGATGGTCTGACTTTTTAAGCCTCAGTGTCCTGGTCTGGAAAATGGGCCCACTAATGCCAACTGCACAGAATTCACTGCTGCCTGCGGTCTTGTGTAAATCCCCTGATGGACAGATAATTATTAAATCAACAGATTTTCGGGGACTAGTAACAGTGGTTTGGCAGTAGTGGGTATACCACCTACACCTTCCCACAGCTCAAGATTTAGTGGTGGGGCCACAGGAGCCCTGCTCTGCCACTTACTTTCTGTGTGACCTTGAGTGAGTCACTTCCCCTCTCTGAACTTCAGTGATCTGTAAAATATGGTCCTTCTGCCTGACTTGTGACCAAAGCCCCCCCAGAAGCAGTTGTTGGAAAGTACAAGGAAAGGCAGAGGGTTGGGAAAGCAGGGCAGGGCCTGGGAAATTGCTGAGCAGAGGCACACAGAGATCAATTAGAATTCTGGGCTCTGGGATAACCTTGAGCTAGTCCTTTGAGCTCTCTGAGCCTCATTTTTGCATCCGGAAAATGGAGCAATAACAGTTCTCTCCTTTATGGAGTTGATTGTAAAGATAAAGAGTGAAATCAGCATAGTGTCAGGCATACAGTAAGTGCTCAATAAATGGTATTTTAAAATTATTCTTAATGGTAGAGATGTGGAAAATAGGTGCCATAAGGAGAAACCTCTGAGGTTATGGGAAAATGCTTGGTTCCTTTTGTAATATCATTAATAATAGCAGGTCACCTAGTAGCCATTGGTCCAGTCATTAAATGCATCCATTTATTCAGCAACTTGTGTGTCCAGCCCAAGCTGGGTGGGTCTGGGGTGACTTCAGAGACCCTTTGAAGTTACACAGGCACTTTGACTCACCTGGATGAGGTGGGGGGAGTGTTTCAGCCTGGTAGAGCGGGTTCCTCGGGTTGGGATGGTGGGAATAGGGGGGAAAGTGTGATCTCACCTGGCGCTACTCACCTGAGAGGCGGAGTCGCGGGACCGGGCGCCTGCGCTCTGGGACCCTGCGCCTGGAAAGCTGCCGACAGGTGAATGCGCCCCCGGCTGCCCCGCCTCCCCCGACAGGTGAATCACCGGCCCGCGCGGCCGCCCGGAGCCCGGATCGCCCGGATCGGAGCGCCGGGCTTAGTCTCCAGAGCTGAGCCGTGGGAACCTCTCCCCACGCCCACCCCGCCTCCCCCATCCCCAGTCTATTTCAAAGTCCTTTCGTGGACCCCGCAGTCCGTCACCGCTCCATGGAGCCTCCAACTCTCATAGTCTCTCAAACCCTAGTCTATCTCCTAGTCATCACCTCTTCCCAGCCAGTCCCCCAAACCAAGTCCATGCTCCCCGCCACCCCCACTCTCCCGCCCCCAGCGGTCTCCGGTGAAGCCCAGGCGATTGGGCGGGGCACGGGCAGCGGAGAACCAGCCCGACCGGTCGGCAGGGGCGCGGGGCACAGAGCGTGGGAACCCGCCGGGGGCGCCGGGAGGGGGCCGAGCGGCCACGCCCTGCCTGCCGTGCGCGCGCGCGTGGTCGCGAAAGGAAGAACCCGCCGTGCTCGGCGCCCAGCGCAGCACGCCCCCTCCCGGCGCGCAGTCTTGGCGGCGGTCCTTGCCCTGCGGATTTTTGGGGAGGGGGTTTGGGAACTGGGTTCTCCCTCTGCACCCGCCCGTGCCCCAACTTGTTTCGCTGGGAGCTGGGGTGGGGGGAATCTTGTGGGTGACGCTAAGGACTGAGTCAGCTACTTAAGCTTAGCCCCAAGCGACCGGGACAGGCCAGGAGAGGGACGGGTAGCGTCGGGGGCCGGTCCAAGTCCCTCCCTCTGACCCCACTCTGGAGGTTTCTAGTCTTAAGACCAGCGCCCGTCTGTACCTTCACTCTCAAGGTGGCCTTGGTGGGTTTGGAGGGGGCTGGAGGCTGAAGGACCTTCTCCCAACAGGGGGCGCCAGCATTGGTGGCCACCTCCTCGCCGCAACGGAAGGAAGGAAGGGGTCTCTGTGCCCCCAGGAAAGGAACTGAGGCTTTGTGGAGGTCCTCCTGTCTGGCATGTGAGAGTTAGTCCGTATTGGTGAACGAGGCTGTGGGTTGGTGTCTGAGTATTTGCCAGCCCAGTGCGTCGTGTTAGTGTGTCCCTCTCGTCTGGTACATTTGGGGGTTCTGCCCGTCTGTGTGCGCCTGGGTGGTTGTCGTCTGGAACCTGAGACCTTTTGCATTTGCCGTTTCCTCTGCTCTTACCCCCACAGGCCCATGGCCCCCTCCCTCACTTTCTTTTCCCACACAGTCTTCTTTTTTTCCCTCACTTTGTCTGTGAAAACATAGTTGCCTTTCCCCCACCCCCATCCCTCTGTCCTCCTTATCCTGTGTTTTAGTTTCTTGTGGCCGTGGAACAAATGGCCACAAAATGGGTGGTTTAAAACAACAGAAATTTATTCTCGCAGTTTTGGAGGCCAGAAGTCTTCACCTTTCTCTTGTAAGGACAGTTGTCACTCAGTTTAGGGCCAACTTGGATAATCAGGATGGTCTCATCCAGACATCCGTCATTTAATTACGTCATTAATTACATTTCTTTTTCCAAATCAGGTCACAGTCACAGGTTCTTGGTCATGGACATAATTTTTCTGGGGCCACCACTCTACCCAACTGCATCCTTCATGGTCCCCATGGGCTGAACTACTCCCCACCCCCCCCGCCCCCGGCATGTTGCTTATTCACTCATTATTTGTATATCTTCTCTTTGCCAGACCTGGCTATGAACATCAAGAGGGTAGGGACCACTTTAATTGTGTTTGCTGCTGTATTCCTGGGCTTCTCAGGTAGCGCTAGTGGTAAAGAACCCACTTGCCAATACAGGAGACTTAAGAGATGTGCGGGTTCAATTTCTGGGTTGGGAAGATCCCCTGGAGGAGGGCATGGCGACCCGCTCCAGTATTCTTGCCTGGAGAATCCCATAGATGGAGGAGCCAGCCAGTCCATGGGGTTGCAAAGAGTTGGACATGATTGAAGTGACTTAGCACGCATGCTGTATTCCCATTGCTAAGAACATAGTAGGTATGCTCAGGGAAACTGTTGCATGGATGAATGTGTCTGTGTTTTTGTTTACCTGTGTGTTTCTGGTCTGTCTGGTGTGTATCTCTTATGTTCTGGGCTATTCTGCCCTGACTTTCCCCACCGAGTCGTCTCTGTCCACAGGTGCCCACCAGGCTGGGTGGGTGAACGGTGTCAGCTGGAAGACCCCTGCCATTCTGGCCCCTGTGCTGGCCGTGGTGTCTGCCAGAGCTCGGTGGTGGCGGGGACCGCCCGGTTCACCTGCCGCTGTCCCCGGGGCTTCCGAGGTAAAGGAGGGTCTGGAAGGGAGCTGAAGGCAGGCAAGGGTGTGGTTGGCCTGGGCTCACCGTTTCTGGTTCCTGGCAGGCCCCGACTGCTCCCTGCCAGACCCCTGCCTCAGCAGCCCCTGTGCCCATGGGGCCCGCTGCTCGGTGGGCTCCGATGGCCGCTACCTGTGCTCCTGCCCACCTGGCTACCAGGGCCGCAGCTGCCGGAGTGATGTAGATGAGTGCCGGATGGGTGGGCCCTGCCGCCATGGTGGCACCTGCCTCAACACGCCTGGCTCCTTCCGCTGCCAGTGCCCAGGTGGCTACACCGGGCCACTGTGTGAGAGCCCTGCGGCGCCCTGTGCTCCCTCCCCGTGCCGTAACGGGGGCACCTGTAGACAGAGCGGCGACCTCACCTATGACTGTGCCTGCCTTCCTGGTGAGGGAGCTGTACCCAGGGGGAGGCAGCGGAGGTGGGGGGACAGCCGGCCCACCTGGTAGTGACCATCCTTGTGCTCCACGCTAGGATTTGAGGGCCAGAACTGTGAAGTGAACGTGGATGACTGTCCAGGGCACCGGTGTCTAAATGGGGGGACGTGCGTGGATGGCGTCAACACCTACAACTGTCAGTGCCCTCCTGAGTGGACAGGTGAGCAGTGGGACCTGAGGGAAGCCCTTGGATGGGCGCATGCCAGGTAACTGGACTGATGCGTCTGTGTGCCATAGGCCAGTTCTGTACGGAGGACGTGGACGAGTGTCAGCTGCAGCCCAACGCGTGCCACAACGGGGGCACCTGCTTCAACACACTGGGTGGCCACAGTTGTGTGTGTGTCAATGGCTGGACGGGCGAGAGCTGCAGTCAGAATATTGATGACTGTGCCACAGCTGTGTGCTTCCACGGGGCCACTTGCCATGACCGTGTGGCCTCTTTTTACTGTGCCTGCCCCATGGGCAAAACTGGTGAGTGACTTTTTTCCCTGAAGGCAGCAGGGAGCCATTGATGGCTCTTGAGTGGGGCCAAGGATGGAGTCTGACTTGAATCAGACTTACGCTATGCTAGAAGCGTAATTAAACATATTGTTCTTAATTAATTAAGCATATGCTTAATGCTTATGCTAGAAGCTGGGTGTGGGGTGAAGGATAAGCCTGGCAGAGGCCTGGGAGGGCAGACAATCCAAGGAAGAAGTCACAGGAATGGAGAGCTAAACTGTGACTCAGAAGGAGAGGGGACTTTTGGGAGTGGCAAAGATCAGAGAAGATGTTTGGGAGGGAGACTTGGAGCAGAGGGCAGCGTATGTCAGGCAGAGGGTACTGCAGAGGCAAAGACTTAATGCTAGGACCTTCTTAGAATCATGAAAAGAGTCAATAGATTTTAAAAACAATATGTGGATGTTTCCAACTTATTTTCAAATGGTTCAGAAAAAATAAAGTTAACAATAGTTGAATCTAGGTGGTGGGTATATGAATAAACTTTTCTGTATGTTTAAATTTTAAATAAATGATTGGGGGGGGGGGAATAGCTACTAAATATGTGTGTGCATGCTAAGTTGCTTATGAACTGCAGCCCTGCCAGGCTCCTCTGTCCATGGGATTCTCCAGGAGAGAATACAGGAGTGGGTTGTCATGCCCTCCTCCAGGGGATCTTCCCAACCCAGGGATTGAACCTGCATCTCTTATGTCTCCTGCATTGGCAGGCAGATTCTTTACCACTAACGCCACTTGGGAAACCCTTTATATACACTGCTGGTTAATAAAAACAAACAAAAAAAACCAAAACACTACAGTGTTCAGGGATGTGGGACCTTTGGGCAGAGCCAGGGGATGGTCTTCCCTTGACCTCTACTTACTCTTTCCCAGGACTATTGTGTCATCTGGACGATGCTTGTGTCAGCAACCCCTGTCACGAGGATGCCATCTGTGACACTAACCCAGTGAATGGCCGGGCCATCTGCACCTGTCCACCGGGTTTCACAGGCGGAGCTTGTGACCAGGACGTGGATGAGTGTTCCATTGGTGAGGGGGCACAGTCTGAGGGTAGGGAAGGAGGGGAGAGGCTGCTCCTCAGCCACCCACACCCACACTGACTGTGACTCCACCTTGCAGGTGCCAATCCTTGTGAGCACCTGGGCCGGTGTGTGAACACACAGGGCTCATTCCTGTGCCAATGCGGCCGTGGCTACACTGGTCCGCGCTGTGAGACCGATGTCAATGAATGCCTCTCCGGTCCCTGCCGCAACCAGGCCACGTGTCTGGACCGCATAGGCCAGTTTACCTGCATCTGCATGGCAGGTGTGTGGTGGGTGTGGCTGGGGCGGGGCCTGAGGCTGGGAGGCGGGGCGAGAAAAGCCTTCAGGCAGAGGGGCCCAGAGCAGATAGAACTGGAAGGGTAAGAGACTAAAGTGGGGATGAGGTGGAGGTGGAGCCAGAGCAGAGTCTGGGGGAATGGTCGGGTGGAGTCAGTAGAACCTCAGATGGGCTGGGAGTGGAGTCTGGGCCTCAGGACAGCACTGTGGGATGGGAAAGACATGAGGGCAGGACCAGGGTCTGGAGTGGAGGTCAAAGTGGAGACTGCAGACAGAGATGCACTGATGCTGGGGTGGGATTGAGGTTGGGCCCAAGGCAATGGTGGGCCCTAGGCTGGCAGCTGGGGAAGAGGCACAGTTTGAAGAAGGAAGGAGGTGGTCTGAAGACAAGTCCACATGGAGTCTCTTAAGCCTGAACCAGTTGGGGCCACACTGAATGAAGATCCAGCCTGAGTTTGAAAACTGAATCTAGGGATGGGTTGGGGGGCAAGGCCAAGGCTCAAGGGAGGTGGGGTATGTCCCCCCTTGCTCTCCCTTCAGACCAGAAGCTAAACCCTCATTGCTGTAATCTCCCTCCCTCTATCCCTCCAGGTTTCACAGGCACGTATTGTGAGGTAGACATGGATGAGTGTCAGAGCAGCCCGTGTGTTAACGGTGGGGTCTGCAAGGACAGAGTCAATGGCTTCAGCTGCACGTGCCCCTCAGGTGAGAACTCTGGGCCAGGGAGCCTGAGAAAGACCTTCTGGGGCAAAGACTCCAGGATGGGAGCTTATAACATCGTGTTACTGGCTTCCTTTATAGCAGATACCACCTTCTGAAAAACACTGAAGTTAATTTAAAAGTAAATGGGCTTTCCACCCAAACCAGGCAGCACTGGTGAGGGGTGACTGCTCTGACCCTAACCAGGTCTCTGTTTATCTCACGTTCCCCGCTCCAGGCTTCAGTGGGGCCATGTGTCAGCTGGACGTGGATGAGTGCGCCAGCACACCCTGCCGGAACGGAGCCAAGTGCGTGGACCAGCCCGATGGCTACGAGTGCCGCTGTGCAGAGGGTGAGGGCGGGCCAATGACAAGACTGCAGGAATCTGGAGGCGGGGCTAGTGGGGGAAAAGGGGCAATAATACGCCTGGGGGAAAGTTGGGGGCAGAGCTGCTGCAAGGCAGGCCCGGAGCAGGAGCAATGAAAAAGCCAGGAGGAGGAGCCAATCCTGGACATAAGCAGAGGTAAGGCTAGGGGGTGGGCCCAAAGGATCTGGCAGGATAGATGTGCCCTGGATTGGAGGGACCCCGTCCAACCCCCTCTACCCCCAGGAACCTCCCGTACTGTCCTGCTGTGTCACTTGAGTTGTGTCCACTCTTTGCGAGCCAGTGGACTGTAGCCCACAAGGCTCCTCTGTCCATGCGATTCTACAGGCAAGAATACTGGAATGGGTTGCCGTGCTCTCCTCCAGGGGACCTTCCCCACCCAGGGATCGAACTCATCTCTCCTGCATTGCAGGCGGATTCTTTACCCACTGAACCACCTGGGAAGCCCAGGAACCTCCCATGTGTCCGCATCTCCAGGGGAGGGAGAAGCAAATTAGGGCTGACGGTGTAAGGATTGGAAGCAGGGTCTCGCTAGGGGTGTGATTTAACTGGTAGGGTCCTGGCCAGGGACAAGTCTTGGAGCCTGCCGCTGGATGGCTTCTGGAGGCCAGCCAGGGGCGGAGCCTGAACTGAGCCCACCTCCTATTGGATCAATGGGCCGGGCCTGAGGGAGAGCTGAGTTAAGATTGGGCAGAGGCCATGGCTGTGGGCAGGACCTTGGCCAGTGGGCGGAGCCTGACCCTCTGTCCCCCGCAGGCTTCGAGGGCACAGTGTGTGAGCGTAACGTGGATGACTGCTCGCCAGACCCTTGCCACCACGGGCGCTGTGTGGACGGCATTGCCAGTTTCTCGTGCGCCTGTGCCCCTGGCTATACCGGCATGCGCTGTGAAAGCCAGGTGGATGAATGCCGAAGCCAGCCCTGCCGACACGGGGGCAAATGCCTAGACCTGGTGGACAAATACCTCTGCCGCTGTCCTCCTGGCACCACAGGTGGGGCCAGGGGCTGGGCTGGGACAGGAATAGTACATCTGATGGGGCACAGAGGGTTCAGGAATGGTGTTTCTGGCAGGTCACGGTGGTGGCAATCCCAGACATGTTCCCCTTCCCCAGGTGTGAACTGCGAGGTGAACACTGATGATTGTGCTAGCAACCCCTGCACCTTTGGAGTCTGCCGGGATGGCATCAACCGCTATGACTGTGTCTGCCAGCCTGGATTCACAGGTGGGCAAGTGGCTGCCATGGAAACGGAGTCTTTATAGAGTGAGGGTGAAATCATCTATCTTTCCTGGCTGGGTTTTGCCCCTCTCTTTGCACGTGCTTGTACTTAGGGATTGTCCATGCTTTGCCCTGAGATTTTTGCTTTCTCTCATTGGCATGTATCCTCATGTTGGCTCAAGATTATCCTGGTATGTCCGTGAAAGTGTTCAGACTCAGAGATTGAGGTGTTTCTGAGTGGGGCCAAGGCAATCCTTGGCGGAAATGAAAGTGACTTCATATAAGTTTGGGGGCAAGGGTGATCTGGGGCCAGGTATCTCTGGGTTGTGGAGGTGGCTGTCCTAATTTGCACAAGAGCTGATGTGTTATGAAGTAAATGAAATGGTCCTTGCTCAAGGGTGTGACTGTGCTAAATGGGGCAAGGTTGCCCTTCCCTGGTTGGCTCCGCTATCCTTGTCCCGGGACGAGGTTGCCTGCCTGCTCCCCAGGGCCCCTCTGCAACGTGGAGATCAACGAGTGTGCGTCCAACCCCTGCGGCGAGGGAGCCTCCTGCGTGGATGGTGAAAATGGCTTCCGATGCCTCTGCCCACCTGGCTCCCTGCCCCCACTCTGCCTTCCCCCAAGCCATCCTTGTGCCCAGGAACCCTGCAGTCATGGCGTCTGCCACGATGCGCCTGGAGGGTGAGGTCTCTCCCCAGATCCCTGACCCCCACAGCTTCCCTACCCTCCTGCCAGCCCTGACTGCCTCCCTCTCCAGGTTCCGCTGTGTGTGTGAACCTGGCTGGAGTGGCCCTCAGTGCAGTCAGAGCCTCACTCAAGATGCCTGTGAATCCCATCCTTGCCGGGCAGGCGGCACCTGCACCAGTGATGGAATGGGCTTCCGCTGCACCTGTCCCCCTGGTATCCAGGGTATGTGTCTCCACCTTCCCTCCCCAGGGCCTCTTCCTTCCTTCTTCCTTCTTATTTCCTTTCTGCTTCATTCTCTCTTCCTTCTCTGCACTTGCCCCTTTTTTCTTTTCCTTCCCCACTCTTACACAGGAGCTTGGGAGGTGGGTATCAGGTGGGGACCTTGCGGGGAGATGGGAACAAGGAATCTCTCAAGACTGTCTCACTCTGCCTGCCCACTACAGGCCATCAGTGTGAGCTGCTGTCCCCCTGCACTCCGAATCCCTGTGAGCATGGGGGCTACTGTGAGTCTGCTCCTGGCCAGCTGGCTGTCTGCTCCTGCACCCCTGGTTGGCAAGGTACACCAGTTGCTTCTTCTCTCTGTCACCTCCTCTGCAACTTACTCCATACTGGGTGATGCTGGGGACCCAGAGAAGGAGTCCACCCCCCACTGGCTCTGCCTTAAAAAAAATTTTTTTTTTTTAGTAAATTGTTTATTATTTATTTGGCTGTACTGCGTCTTAGTTGCAGCATGTGGAATCTAGTTTCCTGACCAGGGATTGAACCCAGGCCTCCTGCATTGGAAGCAGAGTCTTAGCCACTGCACCAACAGGGAAGTCCCCTGGTTCTGCCTTTTAAGGGAGCTTCCTCTGGGAAGGAACAGAGCTAGACACAGACATTTGCAGCCTGTGTAATCAGTTCAGGAGAAGAGGAAGGGATATAGGCTGTGTTGTTCATTGTTTAGTTGCTAAGTCATGTCTGACTCTTTTGACCCCATGGAGGGCAGCATGCCAGGCTTCCCTGTCCTTCACCATCTCCCGGAGTTTGCTCAAATTCACATCAATTGAGTCAGTGATGCCATACAACTTCCCATCTCACCCTCTGTTGTCCCATTCTCCTCCTGCCCTCAATCTTTCCCAGCATCAGGGTCTTTTGCAGTGAGTTGGCTCTTAGCATCAGGTGGCCAAAGTATTGGAGGTTCGGCTTCAGCTTCAGTCCTTCCAATGAATATTCAGGGTTGATTTCCTTTACGAGTGACTGGTTTTGGTTTGATAAGGTCTGGAGAATCTAGAATTCAGGCTGAGAGTTTGGGGAGAGCCTGGAGGAGCAGACCTCAATCACAGAATCACATTCTTCATCCGCTGAAATAAGGAGAGGGGTGTTCAAGAACAGTATGCAAAACGCCCAGAGGCAAACTGTTCTTGCCTTCATCCATCTCAGTCTTAAGATTCCTCCTGAGCACCAGGTACTCCCGGACCCTACCCTGCATCTGCTAATCCTGGATGTTATTTTGCTCCCCACCTCCAGGCCCACGATGTCAGCAGGATGTGGATGAGTGTGCCAGCCCCTCACCCTGTGGTCCCCATGGTACCTGCACCAACCTGGCAGGGAGTTTCAGCTGTACCTGCCACGAGGGCTACAGTGGCCCTTCCTGTGATCAGGACATCGATGACTGTGACCCCAGTGAGTTCAAGGGAGCTCTTGGGGGGAGGGTTCTGACCTACGGAACATGTTCATCAAGTTGCTACAGTATGCCTAGCACTGTGCTTTCATTTAATCTTCACAGTTGTCTTACTTTCCGCATTTGTTCATGAAAACTGAGGCCCCACAGAGGTTAAGTGACTTGCCCAAGGTAATGCAGCGAGTAGAGAGATGAGCTAGGACAGGAGCACAGATCTGTTTGACTCTGAAGGCTATAAACTGCCTCTGGCAGCAAGCAAGTTAAAATTGTATGTAACAATACTGTAAAGTAGTTAACCTCCAATTAAAATAAATAAATTTTTAAAATAAATAAATAAATAAATAAAATTGTATGTAAACTATGAGATAATAGGCCCCTTAGTGAGTCACCAGGAGCACTGTTCAATAGAGAAATAATGCAAGTCACATATGAATTAAATTTTTTTAGTTGATTTTTAAAAAAAAAATCTTTTCTTGTTTATTTTTGAATTAATTTTAAAAAAGTTTATTTCATTGCACTGCATCTTAGTTGCAGCATGGGGGATCTTGTTCCCTTACCAGGGATCAAACCTAGGCCCCCTGCACTGGGAGCAGATAGTCTTAACCTCTGGACCACCAAGGAAGTCCTTGAATTAATTATTTTCTAATAGCCACATTAAAAAGCAAACCAAATGACAACAGGTGATATTACATTTAATAATATATTTTATTTAACCTAATACATAAAAACATTATCATTTCAACATGTAATCAATATAAAATGATTGAGGTATTTTCCATTATTTTTTTTCTTTTTTCATATGGAATCTTCACGATCTGCTCTCTGGTGTCTGTTTTATGCTGACAGTACATCTCAAATTGGACCAACCACATGTCCAGTGCTCAAGAGCCACGTGTGGTCAGTGGCCACCTTACTGGCTAGCCCAGGCCTGGAGGAGACCTCCTGTGCTGAGCTCAGGAATTAAGCAGATACAACTAGTACTTGGGGTTTCTCAGGTGGTGCTAGTGGTAAGAAACCCATCTGCCAATGCAGGAGACATAAGAATGAGGGTTCGATCCCTGGTAGGGGTGATCCTCTGAAGGAGGGCATGACAACCCACTCCAGTATTCTTGCCCAGAGAATCCCATGGACAGAGGAGGAGCCTGGCGGCCTATAGTCCATAGAGTCAAACAGATTTGGATATATCTGAAGCCACATAGCACACACGCAGGCAACTAGCAGTTGGCAGCTCAAAGGGACCTTTTGGGAGCTTCTCAAACCTTTCCTCCCTTCCACATAGATAAGGTCTCCACCAGATAAGGGAGGGAATGAGGCCACAGAGAGGACAGGGTTTGGTTCCCCTGGCTAAGTGTGCCCCTCCCAGTGAAGCTTGGTTTTCTCCCGATTTCCCTCTACGCAAGGCATGGCCAGGTCAGGGGGTGAGGTGCGTGACCAGACCTCCTCCCTTCTGACCGTAGACCCCTGCCTGAATGGTGGCTCATGTCAGGACGGAGTGGGCTCCTTTTCCTGCTCCTGCCTGCCTGGCTTTGCTGGCCCCCGCTGTGCCCGAGACGTGGACGAGTGTCTGAGCAGCCCCTGCGGCTCAGGCACCTGCACAGACCACGTGGCCTCCTTCACCTGCACCTGCCCGCCGGGTTATGGCGGCTTCCACTGCGAGCAGGACCTCCCCAACTGCAGTCCCAGGTGGGTGGGGCCTCTCCTGGGAGACAGGGACCCTGGCATCGGATGGGGCGTGGGACCCGAGGAGCTGGGGACAAGGAGTCCTCGGCTGGACACCCACTTCAGGACTCTGATGCCTGATGGGAACGTGTCCGGGAAGGGGCAGGACATCTGTTGGGAGGTCACCTTAGGTGTACCCTGGTCCCTGAGGGAGCAAGGCCAGGCCAAGGTGGGGCCTCCACATGGCTCCCACATAGCCCTGAAGCACCTGGTGTACTGGGGTTAAGGGACATGACAAGGCGGGGCCTTTGGGGGACCTCAGCTTCTCCTTGGGGTAGGGGTCTTGTCACTTCTGCCAGGAGGGGCCCAGGAGGGGGGCGGGGCCTCTGAAGGGCGGGGCCAGACGTGCCCCTCCTTTCCTTCCAGCTCCTGCTTCAATGGAGGGACCTGCGTGGATGGTATGAACTCATTCACCTGCCTGTGCCGCCCGGGCTACACTGGCACACACTGCCAACATGAGGCGGACCCTTGCCTCTCACGGCCCTGCATGCACGGGGGCGTCTGCACTGCCGCCCACCCCGGCTTCCACTGCGCCTGCCCAGACGGCTTCACCGGCGCTCAGTGCCAGGTGGGCGGGGTCACTGGAGCCTTGGGGGAGGAGTCTAGAGGGATGTTCTCGGGGAGGGGCCTTTTGGGTACCCTGGTTGGTTGAGAAGGCAGCCTGGATCCTGGGGAGGAGTTGGCAGAGGGATTGCGGTGAGGGGCCTGGCAGGGATCCTGAGGGAGAGATCTGGAGAGGCGTTCTGGAGTCTGCTCAGGACCCTGGAGGAGAAGCTGGGCGGGGTTCCTAGGGGTCCCCGAGTGTGAACACCCTGGCCTTCCTCGACAGACGCTGGTGGACTGGTGCAGCCGCTCGCCCTGTCAGAATGGGGGTCGCTGTGCCCGGACGGGGGCCTCTTTCTACTGCCTTTGCCCCCCCGGGTGGAGCGGCCGCCTGTGTGACATCCGGAGCCTGCCCTGCAGAGAGGCCGCAGCCCAAATCGGTGAGGGGGAGCGCGTGATTGGGCGTGTGTGCACATATTTCCTCCTAGTGTGAGTTGAATGAGAGTGCACCAGAGCTTATGGACGTGGTGGGTGTGTGCGCGCATGTGGATATGTGACTGATAGCTGGCCAGGACAAGGTGGTATGTGTGTCGGTCACTGTGAAACAGCTGGGATGTCTGCCGTGCTGTGTGTGACCTAGCTGATATGAGCTTTGAAAGTGCATGCATGTGTGTCAGTATCAGGGGGTGTGTGGCAACCCAGTGGAATGTGTGTGGCGCCTTGGTGACTGAGGCTGGTGGGGATGCTGGGTGTTCTGTGTATGACGGGCGCAGGGAGGAGGGAGTCTGCCTGAAGCCGCTCTCCTCTGCTCAGGAGTGCCCACGGAGCAGCTGTGTCAGGCGGGTGGGCAGTGTGTGGACAAGGACAGCTCCCACTACTGTGTGTGCCCTGAGGGCCACACTGGCAGCCACTGTGAGCAGGAGATGGACCCCTGCTTGGCTCAGCCCTGCCAGCACGGGGGCACCTGCCGAGGCTACGTGGGTGGCTACGTGTGTGAGGTAAGGAGCACCCAGGGGAGGAGATGGAGGGCTGGTCACCCTCAGTGTGTCTGGCTACACATTTCTGTGCGTCTAGAGCCTGGTGCAGTGTCCCTCTCTAGGCATGTCTGGGTTTTTGCCTTTGTGACTCTGGGTGTATCTTTGTGGGTGTCACTCTGGGTAGATCTCAGGGTGTCTCTGGCTCTGCCTCTGTCTTTCGTTATTTCTTGGACATGTGTGTCTCTCTGCATGGTGTCTCTGTGGGTATGAATGGCACACCTGTGCCAGTGTCTGAGTGTGCATCTCTGGCTGTGTGTGTCTTGGGTGTATCTGGGTACTTCTCCTGTGTACGTTTGCATGTATGTGTGTTTCTTTGCACCGAGTGTATCTGTAGCCCTCTGTGTCTGGGTGTTTCCATGCACTGGCTGTGTGTTTTTGCTCACTGAGCATGTCTCCGTGAGTGGGATGACTGTGGGTCCCTTTGCCCTGGGAGTCTCTGTGTCTTCATGGGGAGCATCCGAATCCCTCTGGGCTGAGGAGGTCCCTGTCTCGCCCCCACTGCAGTGTCCAGCTGGCTACACTGGTGACGACTGTGAGGATGATGTAGACGAGTGTGCCTCCCAGCCCTGCCAGCATGGGGGCGTCTGCATTGACCTCGCCGCCCACTATCTCTGCTCCTGTCCCCCAGGGACGCTGGGTAGGCCAGGACCAGGGTTTGGGGACAGGTGGGGAGGCTGGGTTTCTGAGCTCTCCTGATGTCCCCCATCCCCCACCCCGCTAGGTGTGCTCTGCGAGATTAATGAGGATGACTGTGGCCCAGGCCCAGCCCTGGACCTGGGCCCCCGGTGCCTGCACAATGGTACCTGCGTGGATCTGGTGGGTGGTTTCCGCTGCACCTGCCCCCCAGGATACACTGGCCTGCGCTGCGAGGGGGACATCAATGAATGTCGCCCAGGTGCCTGCCACGCGGCACATACCCGGGACTGCCTGCAGGACCCAGGTGGGGGCTTCCGCTGCCTGTGTCACCCTGGCTTCACAGGTGAGCATGGGAAGAGGGGGCTGGCCTGGGATCCTGCCTGCGTTCCCCACAGGCAGCTGATCCACGCCCTTCTGCTTGCCCAGGTCCCCGCTGTCAGACTGTTTTGTCTCCCTGTGAGTCTCAGCCTTGCCAGCATGGAGGCCAGTGCCGTCCCAGCCCGGGCCCTGGGGGTGTGCTGACCTTCTCTTGCCACTGCATCCCGGTAGGTGGTAGGTGGGGGTGGCCGGTGGTAACAGGGTCTCTGGAAGCGAGTGGGGGTGGGGGGTAGGGGGCGTGGCTTCATGGGAGGGTGAGGCTTTAGGGGACAAGAAGTGGAAGAGGATTTCTGGGAAATGTTGAAATTACCTGGAGGTTGTGTGGGTGTCTCTTCGGAATTTGGAGTTGCGGCCTCTTGGGAAAGCTTGGTCTTACCTGTAAGGTGGGACTGGCAGTGGGAGCCGGGAGAGGTTGGGCTAGACCTCGGGAGATCAGAGGAACTGATCCTCCATATTTCCTTCCCTCTCCTCCTTCTACCCTCAATCCGCTTCTCCACCTTTCCACTTCTCTTACCTTCCCTACTTTCTCCTCCCCTTCTCTCTTTCCCTCTATCCCCTGCCCCTGCGCTTTTTTTCCCCTCTCCCCCCACCCAACCCACAGCCGTTCTGGGGCCCGCGTTGCGAGCGGGTGGCACGCTCCTGCCGGGAGCTGCAGTGCCCAGTGGGTGTCCCGTGCCAGCAGACGGTCCGTGGACCGCGCTGCGCCTGCCCCCCGGGGCTGTCGGGTCCCGCCTGCCGGGGTTCCCGGGGGTCGTCCCCCGGGGCCGCCAATGCCAGCTGCGTGACCTCTCCCTGCCTCCACGGGGGCTCCTGCCGCCCGGAGCCGCTCGCGCCCTTCTTCCGCTGCGCTTGCGCGCCAGGCTGGACCGGGCCGCGCTGCGAGGTGCCTGCGACGATGCCCGAGGTATCCGTGCCCATGCCCGAGGTCCCGGAGGAGCCGGCGTGCCCGAGAGCCTCCTGCGAGGCCAAGAGCGGCGACAAGAACTGCGACCGCGAGTGCAACAGCCCGGGCTGCGGCTGGGACGGCGGCGACTGCTCGCTGAGCGTGAGCGACCCCTGGCGGCAGTGCGCGGCGCTGCAGTGCTGGCTCCTGTTCAACAACAGCCGCTGCGACCCCGCCTGCAGTTCGCCCGCCTGCCTCTACGACAACTTCGACTGCCGCGCCGGCGGCCGCGAGCGCACCTGCAAGTGAGTCCGTCCTCAGTCTGGGTCTCGTCTGTCCATGTGCCACATCTGACCACCCGTGGGCCCTGCTTCTCTGTCTGTCCATCCGTTTGCCTTGATCTGTCAGTCCGTCCTCAGTCTGTTTGTTGGGCTGTCTTTTCGTTTGCCCCATCTGTTTCTTGGTGTACCTTGTCTGCCCATCCGCGTGCAGTTTGTCTGTCTGTGGCCCTCACCTAGCCATCCACGTGCCATTTATGTCTGTCTGCCTGTCTTCCCATTCTTGTGCCCTGTCTGTACATCTTTGTTCCCTGCCTATCAGTGTGGCAGTCCGTTTGTCCGTCCATTAGCCCTTTCTGTTTTTCTGTCTGCCTCTGCACTCCATCTGTGGCTCCTTATACCCTGTTTGTTGGTTATTCTGTCCATCCATGAATTCGTTTTGTCCCTTTATGCACCCAGCTGTCTGTCTGCACCCCTGCTTGTCCACCCTCGGACCTCACCTGTCCATCTGTCTGTCTCTATGCCCCATCTGTCCATCTGCACACCTTTGTGCCCCACCTGTTCATTCACATGCCCCTTCTATCCTTATGTCCACCCATACGTGTTTTTGCCCCTCTATATGCCCATTCGTCTGTCCATGGCCCTGCTGGTCTTTCCCTGCCCCTCTTCTGACCTTCTTGGTCTGTTCATGAGGCCTGTCTATCTGTCTCATACATTCTATCTATCCGCCCATATTCTCTGCCCTGTCTGACCCTCTATGTGTCCCTCTGTCTCCCCCTGTCTCATTCTGCTCCAGCCATCCTGGCCTCTCTTCCAGTCTTTAAATTCCCCAGGCTTGGTCCCATCTCAGGGCCTTTGCACTGGCTGTTCGCTCTGCCAGGATGCTGTCCTTCAGCAAGTCACATGGCTCTTCCCTCATCTCCTTCAAGTTTTTGCTCAAACACAAGTCTGTCTGTGAACTCCTTCCTGGCCACCCATAGCACTTCCTCTGCTTAATTTTTTCCCTTGGCATTTAATTCGTGTGTGTGAACGTTTACATTTAGCCTTTATTGGTGTGAAATCAAAATACTGTATGTTCTGCTCATTCACCATTTTTAATATATGTCTCTGCCCATCGTAACGAGAGCTTCAAGTGAGTAAGGTTTTGTGTTGGCGCCGTATCCTTAGTGGACTTCCCTGGTAGCTCTTTCCTCTGTAGCTCAGTTGGTGAAGAATCTGCCTGCGATGCAGGAGACCTGGGTTTGATCCCTGGGTGGGAAAGATCCCCTGGAAAAGGGAAAGCTACTCACTTCCATATTCCTGCCTGGAGAATTCCATGGATAGAGGAGCCTGGCAGACCACCCTCCATGGGATCTCAAAGAGTCAGACAGGACTGAGTGACAAACGTTTTCACTTCACTCATATCCTTAGCGCCTATAGCTGCGCTCAGCACCTAGGACGCGGGTGTCGATAGTTATTGACATTAATAATTGCAAAGCAACTGGCTGGTTTTCCAGAAAGCCTGATACATTCCACAGGCATGTGGATACATTCCAGTTCTCTGCTCCCTGAGGAGTCTTGGATGCTTTGTGGTGTATTCGTGCAGCGGGGGGCAAGCTGGGGGAGTGTGGGGGTAGAGGGTGGGGGGTGGCTCCCTTGACCCCGCCCTCCTCTGACCCCAGCCCAGTGTATGAGAAGTACTGCGCGGACCACTTCGCTGACGGCCGCTGCGACCAGGGCTGCAACACAGAGGAGTGCGGCTGGGATGGGCTGGACTGTGCGGGTGAGGTGCCAGCCCTGCTGGCCCGCGGCGTCCTGGTGCTCACAGTGCTGCTGCCGCCTGAGGAGCTGCTGCGCTCCAGCGCCGACTTCCTGCAGCGGCTCAGCGGCATCCTGCGCACCTCGCTGCGCTTCCGTCTGGACGAGAACGGCCAGGCCATGGTCTTCCCTTACCACCGGCCCGGGCCTGGCGCTGAATCCCGGAACCGGCGGGAGCTGGCCCCCGAGGTGATTGGGTGAGTGACTCCACCCCCAGGGGAGCCGTGGGGGGCGCACGCAGATGCTAGGGAAGGGGCACCATTCATAAGGCCTTGTGCGTTTGCTGTGCTGCGTTTAGTCTCTCAATCATGTCCGACTCTTTGCGATCCCATGGACTGTAGCCTGCCAGGCTCCTCTGTCCATGGGGATTTTCCAGGCAAGAATACTGGAGTGGGTTGACATGCCCTCCTCCAGGGGATCTTCCCATCCCAGGGCTGGAACCCAGGTCTCCCACATTGCAGGCGGAGTCTTTACCAGCTGAGCTACCAGGGAAGCCCCTTGTGTGTTTTACTTCCCTTGACATCTAGGAACCACTATTCTAGCTATTTTTAAGTTCCCTTCAAACTCTAAAACTCTGTGACTGAACTTGGCTTTACTCCAGAAATATCTGATAAAGCACCTAATAGGTTTCAGGCACTGGGTTAGGTCTTTAGTCCACTTATGTTTTCATTGATTTCGCTGCTTAGGAAATGCCCAACATGTGGGAGTGCCTTCTTGGTAGTACATGCAGAGTCACATAATACATATAATACACACATCTCAGCCTCAGCACCATTGACATTTGGGGCCAGATCACTCTTTACTGTGAGGGGCTGTTCTATCTTGTACACTGTAGGATGTTTGGCATCTGCCCTGGCCTCTCCTCACTGGATGCAGGCAACAGATGCCCCCCTCCCAGATGTGACAACCAGAAATGCCTCCTGTCATGGGCAATGGTACTTTGGGGAGCAGAAGAAGAGCACCCCCTCCTGACCCCTTTCTGCACCCCAGCCCTTCACTGAACCCCCTGATCCTATGCTCAATGAGCTCCAATACGACCTCTGGCTCTAACTTGCCCACTTTTTTGTTTTAGTTTTTTATTTTTTAACTTATAAAATTTATAGTGAAGTAAAAGTCACTCACTTGTGTCCGATCTTTGCGACCCCATGGACTGTATGGAATTTTCCAGGCCAGAATACTGGAGTGGGTAGCCTTCCCTTTCTCCAGGGGATCTTCCCAACGCAGGGATTGAATCCAGGTCTCCTGCATTGCAGGCGGATTCTTTACCAGCTGAGCCACAAGGGAAGCATGTAGGAGAGTTGTAAAATAAAAAACAAAGTTACATGTAGTTCCATTATATATTATGGGCTTTCCAGGTGGTGCTAGTGGTAAAGAACCCTCTTGCCAACACAGGAGATGGAAGAGACATGGGTTCGATCCCTGGGTCAGGAAGATTCCCCTATAGAAGGGCATGTCAACCCATTCCAGTATCATTGCCTAGAGAATCCCATGGACAGAGGAGCCTGGCGGGCTACAGTTCACTGGGGTCACAAAGAGTCGGACACGAATGAAGCCGCTTAGCACGACTGTGTATATTATGGTCATTTTTAAGTAGATAAATTATGATTTTTAGTTGGAGTTTCAGTATCAAACTGTCAAAAATTAATATAAATGGAAAATATAAAACTCCTGCTGGTGACCTGGTGGAGGAGCCAGAAGGAGATGTGGCTTCTGAACAGGGTAGAACCCTGACGCAGAGAGGAGAGCTGGAAGTCAGAGATGAGGAGGAGGACCTCTGACTGGCATGAAGGAGATGGGTGGGTGGATGACGTGCCAGTCCTTGGCTGGGTGACTGAGTTGCTGGAAGTGTTCTCATTAAGGTGAAGACACAGGGCTTCCATGGCAGCTTAGTGGTAAAGAATCTACCTGCCAATGCAAAGACACATCAGTTCGATCCCTGTTTTGGGAAGCTTCCACCAGCGGTGGGGGACTAAGCTTGTGCATCACGGCTACTGAGCTTGTGCCCTAGAGCCCAGAAACCGCAGCTACTAAGCCCATGTTCCCTAGAGCCAACGCTCTGCGACAAGAGAAGTCTGCGCGGGGAGAAGCCCTCACACTGCAACTGGGTAGAGTGTAGCCCCTACTCGCCACAACTAGAGAAAAGTTCGTGGAGCAATGAAGGCTCAGCACAGCCAAACATAAATAAACAAGTAAAATTATTTTTAAACTCTCTTTTAAAAAAGATTAAGACACCAGTTGAAAATTAGGGGTCACTTTGTGACTTGTAGAGTCTGGAGGGAACTGGGGGTCTCGGGGAGACCCTCAGGAGGCGGCTAGGGCCTGAAAAGTGAAACCAACGAGCTTGGCCATCATTGTAGGCACAGAGGGACTTGAAGAAGTAGGGAGAGGTGTGGGGAACAGAAGTATGACATGGGGACACTGAGTCCTAAAGGCTGTTTGAAAGAAATTAGCTCAGAAAAGAGAAGCGGAAGGAGCAGAGGCAGAAGGAAACCCAGGGCTTGGTGTACTGGGTATCCTGAAGAAGGAAAAAGTTTGGAAGGTTGGGTTCCTGGAAGCAGAGCCTGAAAGTCAGATATATGCAATGTATTGAAAGGGTGCTCTGGGTAGATAGGGGATGAGGGAGGCAGGTTGGGACCAGGGGCAGGATCTGAGGCAGGAGGGAGCCTCAGCCAGGATCGGGCAGCAGCCTGATCCCTTGGAGAGATCTGGAGGGTAAAGTTGGTCCCGCCTTGAGACAGAAGGGCCAGCTTTTGTACACATCAGTCGATCCCTGGCCTAGGGCTTCCCTAAGTGGTGTCACCTCCCAAGTGAAGGGCTCCCCACTTTGCTGAGGCCACTTCTCTGGGTGAAGGAATAGCTGTCAACTGCTAGAAGCCAGTGCTCATAGCAGGCAGGAGATGGATGCACCAGCCTGAGAAAGGAGATGTTGATGGGAAAACAGTGGCCATTGGATTCATGACTTAGAGGACACTGGTGGCCACAGCAAGACTGGCTTGGGAATTGACAAAGAACTTTAAGCATATGCAAAAACAGATCAGGGTTATGCACATCTAAGTACCTAGGGCCAAGCATCAACAGTGAACTCATATGGCCATTCGTTATATCTATCTATCTGTCTGTCTTTGGCTTTGCTGGGTCTTAGCTGTGGCACACAGGAGCTTTGATCTTCTTTCTGGGGTCTTTAGTTGTGGCATGTGGGATCTAGTGCCCTGCCCAGGAACTGAACCCAGGCCCCACGCGCTTGGCGCCGGGAGTCTTAGCCATTGGATTATGAAGGAAGACCCCCATATGGCCATTCCTATTTCATATATAGTCTCTTCAATTTGTCCTAGTTCTCATGCTATGTCAAAATAATTCCTAGATAGTGCGTCATTTCATATGTAGACATTTCAACATACTTCTCTAAACACATAAGCTCTCTTCTTAAAAACACTGTAATACCATAATCACAGCTAAAAAAATAAACATCCTTAATATCACCAAATATATCATAAGTGGATTTAAAAAAGAAAAAGATAGTTTGAGGGGATATGGCAGGATTGGATGCCAGATGGGAGTTAGTGGTGACCTGGTGAGTAGACATACTCTTCTGAGCACAGTGCGGGGAGGTGGGCGGGGCCTGGGGCGGGGCTTCTGGCAGTGCCTGCTGAGCCTCCTGTCCCTCCCCTGTGTCTCTGCAGCTCTGTAGTGATGCTGGAAATTGACAACCGTCTGTGCCTGCAGTCACCGGAGAACGACCACTGCTTCCCTGACGCTCAGAGCGCGGCGGACTATTTGGGAGCGTTGTCGGCGGTCGAGCGCCTCGACTTCCCCTACCCACTGCGGGCGGCGCGGGGTGAGGCCCGGCCCGGGGTAGGGGGATGAGGGTGGGCTTGGGCCCCTGGTAAAGACCCCCTGCTTTCTGCCCGCAGGGGAGCCAGTGGAGCTGCCGGAACCAAGCGTGCCGCTGTTACCGCTGCTGGCGGCCAGTGGCATCTTCCTGTTGGTCCTCCTGGTCCTCGGCGTCATGGTGGCCCGCCGCAAGCGTGAGCACAGCACCCTCTGGTTCCCCGAGGGCTTCGCGCTGCACAAGGATGTGGCCGTGGGACACAAGGGCCGGCGGGAACCCGTGGGCCAAGACGCGCTGGGCATGAAGTGAGGACCCTACCCGATCCCTTACCCCGTCCCTGACTATGGCGGGGCCTGAGGAGCCCTTGAGCCCACCTTCACCTGACTCCGACCTCTGACCCCTACCGGACCCTAACTTCAGACTCCAGCTTGGACATCAGTGTTTGTCTCCTTGACCAATGACTCCATAATCCCTAAGGGATCACCCCTGATTTGTGACCCTTGATCTCCTTTCCTGTGGTCCAGTTCCCTGACTTAGATCCTATTGTGACAACCCCCTCCCCGCACCCCAGCCTCTCAGACTTCACCCTGATACTCAGAATGTGTTCCCACATGACTGTGGATCTCATGACCTCTGTCTGCACTCCAACCCCTCATTGGACCTATCCTTGTGAGCCCCAGTACCACCTCTGGCTCTAACCTACCTTGACTTTTTTTAATTTATGACAGTATGATAGCACGTTTACAGGAGACTTGGAAAATACAGAAGAAAGTTAAATATAGTTCCACAATAGTATATTTTTTAAGTAGATAAATTAAGATTTTTCATTGGAGTTTCAATATCAAACTCTCAAAAAATTAACAGAATGAATTAGACAGAAAAGCAGAGGGATATGGTAGACCCGAAAAGCAGTATGAGCCAATTCAACATAATTAAGATTATACAATTTTCACACAACAGCAGGGTACAAAATCTTCAAGTTCCCATAGACGTAAGCCAGGAGATACTGGCCCATACCCAGGGTCATAAAACAAGGTGCAAAAATGTCATGGTCTAAAGGTATAGAAATCATATAGAGTCTGTTCTTTTGTCACTGGAACCATGTTAGAAATCAGTATCAAAAGAAATTTGAAAATAACCCACATATTTGCAAGTGCACTGTGACATTTACCAAGAGAGATCTTTGACTTAGCCATTGAAAGCCTCAAGAATAACCTACCCTGACTCTTGACCTGACCTCTCACCCCCTTTCCACCCCAACTCAGTGCTCATTCCCCATGATCCTCAGTCCTGGCCTTGGCCATGGCCTCCACGTCCCTGACCAGCCCCTCAAAACTCCAGCCCCACCCTGTCCTAATCCTTGAATTTAACTCTCCTGTGACCCTGTGCCCTCTGCTCCCTCTCCACAACCTCTTCATTCCTGGCTACATCTCTCACCTGCTATGAGGATAACTCTGTCTTTCATGACCTACGATGTCATCTGCTGTAACCCATGCTGTATGCCTGTGACCCTCACCTGTTCCACAGACATCTGCTCTGACTTCTGACCCCACTCCTGTCCCTTCCCCAGTTCCACCTGACTGTCACCATCGCAGCCCCTGACAGTACCCCCTGCAACCCCGACCACATTCTGCATCCCATCCTTGGACCCTGTCTCTTGACCCTGTGTGCCCTGCCCCTGCTGACCCCATTGTCTTTTCTCCCCTCCCCCCTTCCCACTGTCCCCACAGGAACATGGCCAAGGGTGAGAGTCTGATGGGGGAGGTGGTCACCGACTGGATGGACACAGAGTGCCCGGAGGCCAAGCGACTGAAGGTTGTGTTCCCTCCTGTGACCCCTGCCCTCAGGGTCCTGGGTGGGGGCCCAGTGGTCAGTGGGAGAGCCAGGGGAATCCCTGCTGTCCCTGGTTCCCGGGAACAGTCACGGCAACTACCCCATCCTGCTCCTGGCGTCTTTCCAGAGGGGATCCCCTATCCCAGAGAGTGATTCTGCATTCTCTCTGATGTGGCCACCTTAGTCCAGTGTGCCCAGCCTGAGAACACCCCCAGCTAGTCTTTTCCTGTCCAGGGGCCACACCGATGGGCCCTGTCTTTGTCAGCGAGAGTTGCCATAATGAAATACTGCAGACCGAGGGGCTCAAACAACAGACATTTATCTTTCTCACACCTCTGGAGGCTGGGGCTTCCCAGGTGGCACTGATGGTATAAAGAACCTGCCTGCTAGTGCAGGAGAGGCAGGAGATGTGGGTCCAGTCCCTGGGTCAGGAAGATCCCCTGGAGGAGGGCATGGCAACCTACTCCAGTATTCTCTCCTGGAGAATCCCATGGACAGAGGAGCCTGGTGGGCTGCAGTCCATAGGGTTGCACAGAGTCGGACACGACTGAAGCGACTTAGCAGGCACAGATACACACTGGAGGCTGTAAGTCCAGGATCAGTGCGCTGGCAGGGTTGGCTCTTGGTGAGGGCTTCTTATCTTGTAGAATGTGTCTTCTCACTGTGGCCTTGCATGACCTTTCCTCTTTGTGTGCAGAGAATGAGGGAGAACTCTGGTGTCTCTTCCTCTTCCACTGGTCCTGTTGGATTAGGGCTCCACCCATATGATCTTATTTAACCTTAATTACTTCCTTAAAGGCTCTGTCTCTAAATATAGTCATGTTGGGGGATTAAGCCTTCATCACATGATTTTTGTTGTTGTTCAGTCGCTAAGTCCTGTCTGACTCTTGGCGACCCCATGGACTGTAGCACGCCAGGCTTCCCTGTCCTTCACCATCTCCCTGAGTTTGCTCAAACTCATGTCCATTGAGTTGGTGATGCCATCCTACCATCTCATCTTCTGTCATCCCCTTCTCCTCCTGCCTATGTTTTAATGTTTGTTAAATGGATACTTCTATTGCAAATGACAGCCAAAGAAATCTGCTTGCTCCAGGCTTTTTTTCTGCTTTCTTTCTCATCCAAAAGTGGGTGTTAAGTATATGGTGCAGAATGTTTATATGGGTGTTGTGAAATTATTGCATCATCTCTTTTTTTTTTTTTAAGGTTAATTAATTAATCCTTGGCTGTGCCGAGTCTTTGTTGCTTTGAGTGGGCTTTCTCTAGTTGTGGCAACTAGGGATGCTCTCTAGTTCTGGTGGGCAGGCTTCTCATCGAGGTGGTTTCTCTTATTGCAGAGCATGGGCTCTCAGGCGAGGGCTCAGTAGTTGTGGCGCCCAGGCTTAGTTACTCCGAGGCATAATGAATCTTCGTGGACCAGGGATCAAACCCATGTCCCTGCATTGGCAGGCGGACTCTTAACTGCTGGACCACCGGGGAAGTCCCTGACTGCATCATCTTCATTTTACCAATGAGAAGCTCAGAATTCTGGGGTTACAAGCCTACTAAGTGACAGTGTCAGACACTAAATCCACACTGAAGGGTGTCTCATCCTCCAGGACCTTTTCTGGCTAGCTGTCCATCACCTGGCTCTCCCCTTTTATGAAATGAAACTCCCCACCTGGGTCCTTGAGCTCAGATCTGATCTGATCGGGCTCTGGGTAGTCCTGTGTGTGCTCCGTCGCTCAGTCATGTCAGACTCTTTTCAGCCCCCATGGACTGTAGCCCGCTAGGTCCCTCTATCCATGGGATTTTCCAGGCAAGAACTGGAGTGGGTTGCCATTTCCCACCGAAACACCTGGGAAGCCCCTATCAAGCACCCGCCGTGTGTGCATCTCTGTGAGAGAAATCTGGGCGAATGCCCAGGTGGTTCCTCTGTGTCTCCCAATTCCTTGTGAGACCCTGGGTCCTTGTGCCTCCAGGTGGAGGAGCCTGGTGTGGGGACTGAGGACGCTGTGGATTGCCGCCAGTGGACCCAACACCACCTGGTTGCCGCCGACATCCGCGTGGCACCAGCCATGGCCTTGACACCACCGCAGGGTGACGCAGATGCGGATGGCATGGATGTCAACGTGCGCGGTCCAGGTCAGTGATGGCGCCCCTGCCTC
This sequence comes from Oryx dammah, assembly GCF_014754425.2. Classification (NCBI taxonomy): domain Eukaryota; kingdom Metazoa; phylum Chordata; class Mammalia; order Artiodactyla; family Bovidae; genus Oryx; species Oryx dammah. The sequence continues at coordinate 99,615,991 of NW_024070189.1, read as the reverse complement.
TAGAATGCCCTTGATCCATCCTGCTCTTGAGAGGTTCCATCTGAGTCTGTGCTCTGGGAACAGCTGGGTGTGTCTGGCTGTCTGTCAGTGGGTTAATCAGTCCTGATAATCAGGACTCTTGGTTGTATGTGATAATAGCCCAACTCAAGCTAACTTAAGTAAAACAAGGGATTTACTGGCTCTTGTAAACAGAAGCTTCAGGCACATTTGGATCCTGGACTTGTCAGCTTTTGGTTCCAGTTCAGGCAGTCTTTCTCCTGCAGGTATTACACAACCTTTTTCTCATTTGTAACAGCAAAAGTCCCAGGATGAGGGTTTTTTTTTTTTAATGTAGCTGTTAGGTTTAAATTTAATGCACACATTCTTGTTGATGCTCAAACTATTGTATCTTTGGCCAATGAAAGCTATTTATTTATTAAAAAAATTTTTTTGGCTGCACTTGGTCTTTGTTGCAGTATGTGGGCTCTTTGTTGCTGCTCATGGGTCTTCTCTAGTTGTGGTGCAGGGGCTTCTCGTTGCCGCAGCTTCTCCTGTTGCAGAGCAAACCTCTAGGGTACCTGGGCTCAGTAGTTGTGGCACACGGGCTTAGTTGTTCCGCAGCATGTGGGATCTTCCCAGATTAGGGATCCAACTTGGGTCCCCTGCATTGGTCTGCAGATTCTTAATAACTGGGCCACCAGGGAAGTCTGGAACATGCAGATTGACAGGCCTGGGCTATATGCCTGTCCCTGCAGCGGGGGGTTGCCTTTACCTAGGGCTTGAGAATGGAGAACGGGGTGCTAGTGGCTTCCTAAGGGAAATAAGAGCAAATGCTTTTGCAGAGTAGAGCAGACCATAGTGTCTGAATCCTCTGGGGTCTGTCTTTGCCACATTTTATAATATGCCTCCTGCAGCTCTGATTTGCTTTGGCTCCAAATGACTTGCACCTGTGGCTGTCTTTTGACTCCCTTTAGGCCCCCATGTACTTGGTATTTTATGTCTCTCGGTGCAGCTCCTAAGCAGTGGATGCAGGTATATGAAAGGCTCAGCTCCTTTGTCTCAAGCTGGATTACAATTCTGGGTACAACTAAGCTTTCAGAGTCCCGCTTTGGGATCAGACTGAAATGTTGTTGTTCAGACTCTAAGTCGTGTCTGACTCTTCCCGACCCCATGGACTGCAGCACAGCAGTCTTCCCTGTCCTTCACTGTCTCTCGCAGTTTGCTCAAACTCATGTGCATTGAGTCGGTGTTGCCATCCAACCATCTCATTCTCCGTTGCCCCTGTCTCCTCCTGCCCTCAATCTCTCCCAACATGAGGGTCTTTTCCAGTGAATCAGCTCTTTGCATGAGGTGGCCAAAGTATTGGAGCTTCAGCTTCAGCAACAGTCCTTCCACTGAATATTCAGGGTTGATTTCCTTTAGGATGGACTGGTTTGATCTCCTTGCTCCATCACCATGATTCAAAAGCATCAATTATTGGGTGCTCAGCCTTCTTTATGGTCCAACTCTCCCATCTGTATGTGACTCCTGGAAAAACCATAGCTTTGACTAGACGGATCTTTGTTGACAAAGTGAAATAACTCAGGCTGAAATAACTCTCCAGGAATGTGGTCATCATCCACTTGCTTGACTTCCTTCCTCCCTCGTTCTGTGTACCCTACTGCTTAGGAGGCCTGCTGCCACGAACCAAATGCCTGTGAAGCCTCACCCTGGGTTGGCTTCGGAGTACCTGACACAAGTGTGTGTGCATGTGCGTGTGTTCGATGCGAGGATTGGCCCCTCGATCCTGTACTTCCACACATCCCACTTCCTCCTAATACAGTGTCGTATTCCCTGGGAAGGCCCTGTGTCTGTCTTCCTTCTGACACACTCCTGGTCCCTGCAGATGGCTTCACCCCTCTAATGCTGGCCTCCTTCTGCGGGGGAGCCCTGGAGCCAGTCCCAACCGAAGAGGACGAGGCGGAAGACACATCAGCCAGCATCATCTCAGACCTGATCTGCCAGGGGGCACAGCTTGGGGCTCGGACTGACCGCACTGGTGAGACGGCTCTGCACCTGGCTGCCCGCTATGCCCGGGCTGACGCGGCCAAGCGGCTGCTGGATGCTGGGGCAGACACCAATGCCCAGGACCACTCTGGCCGCACCCCCCTGCACACAGCTGTCACTGCTGATGCCCAGGGCGTCTTCCAGGTGAGATCGGCTTGCTTCTTGGGACTTCAGAGCTGGGACACACATCAGACAGACTTGGATTTGAGCCCTGGTTCTGCCTGTCAGAGCTCATCTTTCTCATTTGTGAAATGGGGATATATGAGTGTAGAGTTACTGTCAAGTAGCTGCTCCCTGAACTCATTGGTTCCATGGGAGGCATTGGTTGGGGTCCTCAGAAGGCTTGGGGGTGCTTCTTGTTCCCTTGTTCTTGCCATGACTCCCCCTGCTGCATCCCCATCTCCCCTAGATTCTTATCCGGAACCGCTCTACAGACCTGGATGCTCGCATGGCAGACGGCTCCACGGCACTGATCCTGGCAGCCCGCCTGGCAGTGGAGGGCATGGTGGAAGAGCTCATCGCCAGTCACGCTGATGTCAATGCTGTGGATGAGCTCGGTAGGCTTTGGGGGTAGTGGTGGGTGGGGGCTGAGACAGTGTCACCTGCACCCTGACTTGGTGTGAACTCACACCCACACTGAGACCCAGTCAGTGAAACCCATGCACTCATAACAGGGGTTCAACATGGACTTACACTCTCATACATTTATTTATTTTTTTTAATGGCATCCATTAGCCTATATTGTGCTGCAGTGATTTAGAAAAAGGTGCCTTTCCCCATGGGGGTTCCCAGGGGGCTCAGTGGTAAAGAATTTGCCTGACAATGCAGGAGACCCAGGAGACATGCGTTCGATCCCTGGGTCACGAAGATCCCCGGGTCAGGAAGATCTCCTGGAGGAGGAAATGGCAACCCACTCCAGTATTCTTGCCTGGAAAATTCCATGGACAGAGGAGCTTGGTGGGCTAGAGTCCGTGGTCTCACGGAGTCTGACACGACTGAAGGACTGAGCAGGCAAGCATGCCGTTCTCCAAGACACTTTCTCTCTGTCTGCTTTGTTGGAAGAGCGTACACTGGTGCCCCCTGCTGGACTACCGGTGTAAAACTTGCAGATCAGCCGGTCTGTAGGTGGGGATCACTTCTTGCTTGGAGGTGGCTTGTTTGCCCAACAGCAACCTGCCTTGTGTCTAGAGAACCTCACATAGCCACAGACACACTCGGACTCTCAGAAACATCTTTGGAGGCAGGTGTTCTCAATCTCAGCAGCACTGACATTTGGGGCTTGGGTCATCCTTTGCAGTGGGGGGCCACCCTGTGCAGTGTAGCGTTCTTGGTCTTGACCCACTAGATGCCAGTGGTACCCCACCTCCCAGGTATGACAATCGAAAATATCTCCAGACATTGCCAAATGCCCTTTAGAGGAAAATCACCCCTGGTTGAGAAATATGGTTCTAGAAGGGCACTGGCCAATAGAACTGTCTGTGATGATGAAGTACTGTTGGTCTGTGCTGTCTAATATGGTAGCTCCTGGCAACGCCTGGTGATTACTTTACAATAAATTTTAGAATGTGTTCATCACCTGAAAAAGAAGCCTTTGCCTCTTAGCCATTCACCCCTCCACACCCCCCATTTTCCGTGGCCCTTAGACAATTGCTAACGTACTTTCTCTCTATAAGGATTTGTGTATTCTACTTTATATAAATGGAATCACACAATATGTGGTCTTTCTTGGTCAGCTCCTTTCACTTAGCCTGATGTTTTCTAGGTTCATGAGCCTGCAAGTGGCAGGTATATACATGGTAGCATGTACCAGTATTACTTTTTGTTTGTTTTGTGGCCTTACTGTGAGGTTTGCGGGGTCCCAATTCTCTGACAGGGATTGATCCCAGCCATAGCAGTGAAAGCCTGGAATCCTAACCACGAGGTCACCAGGGAACTCCCTCTTTTTTTAAGAAAATTATTTATTTTTGGCTGTTCTAGGTCTTCGTTGCTGGCTTTCTCTAGTTGTGCTAAGTAGGGGCTACTCTCTCGTTACGGTGCTTGGGCTGCTCACTGCTGTGGCTTCTCTTGCTGGAGAGCACGGGCACAGGGCTTACAGCCTTCAGTGGCTGCAGCTCCCGGGCTCTAGAGCACAGGCTCAGTTGCTGTGGTGCACAGGCTCAGTTGCTCCACCATATGTAGGGTCCTCCCACACCAGAGACCGAACCATGTCCCCTGTGTTGCAGGGTTCTTAACCACCGGGTTCTTGACCACTAGAACACACAGAGAAACCCCCTTTTTTGTTTTTAATGACTAAATAATACTCTATTATATGGATGCACCACATTTTGCTTACACATTCACCCACTGATGGGCATTTGGGTTGTTTCTGCTTTATGAATAATGCTGCTATGGAATTCATGTATCAGTTTTTGTGTGGACATGGTTTTATTTCTCTGGGATGTATCCCTAGGAGCAGAATTGCTAGGTCACATGATAAACTCTTTTTAACTTTTTGAGGAACTGCCAGACTGTTTTCCGCAGTGGCTGCCCTAGTTTTCATTTCTACCCACAGTGTATAAAAAAGGTTCCGATATCGCCATATCCTGACTGACAACTTGTTTTTCTCTGTCTTTTTGTACTGTCTCCTTAGTGGATGTGATTTAGTATCTCAATGTGGTTTGATTTACATTTCCTTGATGGCTAATGATGTTGAGCATTTTCCCACATTTCTTAACCATTTGTATATCTTTGGAGAAATGTCTATTCAGATTCTTTGCCCATTTAAAAATTGGGTTGTCTTTTTATGATTGAGTTACAAAAGTTCTTCATATATTTTAGGTAGGTCTCTTATCAAACATACAGTAGGTTTATTATATTTATAGGTTTTCTTTCAGTGGGGACTGTACCCCACGGCATATGGGATCTTAGTTTCCCAACCAGGAATCAAATCCCCCACTCCGTGCAGTGGAAGCTTGGAGTCTTAACTATTGGACCATCAGGGAAGTTCTTGTAGGTTTTCTTTTTACTTTCTAGGTGATATCCTTGTGTGTGTTAGTCGCTCAGTCATGTCTGACTCCTTTCCACCTTCTGTCCACGGAATTCTCCAGGCAAACATACTGGAGTGGATTGCTATTCCCTTCTGCAGGGCATCTTCCCAACCCAGGGATGGAACCTGAGTCTCCTGTGTCTCCAGCATTGCAGGCAGATTCTTTACCCACTGAGCCACTGGGCAAGCCCTTAGTTCCTCTACCAGGAATCAAACCTCCACCCCCTACAGCGGAAGCTTGGAGTCTTAACCATTGGACTGCCAGGGAATTTCCCTATAGGTTTTCTTTTTTACTTTCTGGATTATGTCCTTACAAGCACAAAAGGTTTTTCATCTTGATTATGTCCAGTTTATCTATTTTTGTTGTTGTTATTGTTGCTTGTGTTTTGGGTGTCATATCTAAGAATCCTTTGCCTAATTCAAGGTCTTGTGAAAATTTACTCCTGTGTTTCTTTCTAAATGTTTTATAGTTTGAGCTCTTACATTTAGATATTGGGTTCACTTTGAATTATTTTTTGTATGTGGTGTGAGGTAGGGGTCCACCTTTGTTCTTTTGCATGTGGAGATCTGGTTGTACCAGTACCATTAAAAAAAATAATTTTATTTCTTTTTGGTTGTGCTGGGTCTGCGTTGCTGTGTGTGGGTTTTCGCTAGTTGCAGTGACCGGGGGCTACTCTCTAGTTGAAGTGTGTGGGCGCCCCACTGTGGTGGCGTCTCTTGTTGCAGAGCGCGGGCTCTGGGTTCAAGGACATCGGTAGTTGTGGCTCCTGGGCTCTAGACCACAGGCCCAATAGTTGGGGCACACAGGCCTGAGTTGCTCCAAGGCATGTGGGATCCTCCCAGATCAGGGACCAAATTTGTGTCCCCTGCATTGGCAAGCAGATTCTCCACCGCGGAGCCACCAGGGAGGCCCTCCAGCATGATCTGTTGAGAAAGTTATCCTTTCCCCATTAAACTGGCTTGACACCAATGTAATTAATTAATTTATTTTTTGCCATGCTGTGAAGGTTGTGGGATCTCAGTTCCCTGACCAGGGATTGGATCTGGGCCGTAGCAATGAAAGTTTGGAATCCTAACCACTAGGCTACCGGGGAACTCCTTTTTTTTTTTTTTTTTCAATTTATATAAACTAAAGAACCACATGTGACTGTGGCTGTTGCACTGGACAGCACAGCTCTACGTACAACTTAGTGAGGCCCACATAATATGCCCCAAATATGGGAAGTTACACCTATAGCTGTGCACACATGGACCCAAACACAGGTACTCAGCCTAGCCCCCCCCATTCCAGCCCATATTCTAGACACTTCCTGCCCCCCCACCCCCGAGGGGGAGGGGCAGCTAATGAGCCGGGTCCTGACCTCAACCTCCCCTCGCTTGCCCACAGGAAAATCGGCCTTACACTGGGCTGCCGCTGTCAACAACGTGGAGGCCACCTTGGCTCTGCTCAAGAACGGGGCCAACAAGGATATGCAAGATAGCAAGGTGAGCCCCAGCCTTTCACCTTCAGCCCTGGAACAGCCTCCGCAGGCAGCAGAGGGCAGGTTCGGGGAGGCTAGTGGGGACACTCGCCCTGCCTGTAGCCAGTGTGCACGTGAGGCAGGGCCCAAGAGGTTCCAGTAGTGGACCAGGGGAGGAAGTATATGGCAGTTGCTGGTGACCTTGGGCGAGTTACTTAACTCTTCTGAACTTCTGTTCACATTTTTGAAATGGAGAAGCAACAGTACCCACCTCATCGCCTCTTCCAAAGATTCAGTGAGCTAATGCTTTTGTAAAGCGCTTAGAGGATCCTCAACAAAAGATAGCTATTAGGACTGTTGTTTGAACAGTAACTTTACAAGGTGGTATTACTCTCATTTTACAAATGGAAAAATGAGGTTCAAAAGAATGCAGGGGTAGATTCCATCTTTATCTAAAATTTCCATGTTATATTTGTTATGTATATATTTTTTTGCATTAATCTTAACTTTAAAAACTGCATTAAATACCGTTTATTTTGATAGTAGAATTTTTCGCCACCCCCTTAAATTCTGTGCCTAAGGTGAGTGCCTCACTCTCCTCACTCTAGTCCTGGCTTTGGGGCCTGAAGCTTCTTAATAGGTGCTGGATGAATAGGGCTTTAAGGAAAGAACTTGCCCAGTTTTTCATCCAGGCAAAACTCAGATTCCAATCAAGGTCTGTCTGGCTGCAGAGTATGAACTCCTAGCTCTGTTTCCCCCAGAGACTAGAGGCCTCTGTGACGTTAGGCAGGACTTAACCTGACTCTTGACCCTGACGTCTTGTGGGTTCCCGGGCCCCCACAGGAAGAGACTCCACTGTTCCTGGCCGCCCGGGAGGGCAGCTTCGAGGCGGCCAAGCTGCTGCTAGACCACTTTGCCAACCGGGAGATCACAGACCACCTGGACAGGCTGCCCCGGGACGTGGCGCAGGAGAGGCTGCACCAGGACATCGTGCGCTTGCTGGACCAGCCCAGCGGGCCCCGGAGCCCCCCTGGCCCCCACGGCCTGGGGCCCTTGCTCTGTCCGCCCGGGGCCTTCCTCCCCGGCCTCAAGGTGGCGCAGTCCGGGGCCAAGAAGAGCCGGAGGCCCCCGGGGAAGGCGGGGCTGGGGCCGCAGGGCACCCGGGGGCGGGGCAAGAAGCTGACGCTGGCCTGCCCCGGGCCCTTGGCCGACAGCTCGGTCACGCTCTCGCCCGTGGACTCGCTGGACTCCCCGCGGCCCTTTGGCGGGCCCCCCGCGTCTCCTGGCGGCTTTCCCCTCGAGGGGCCCTACGCGGCCGCCACAGCCACGGCCGTGTCTCTGGCGCAGCTGGGTGGCGCGGGCCGGGCGGGTCTAGGGCGCCAGCCCCCCGGGGGCTGCGTGCTCAGCCTGGGCCTGTTGAACCCCGTGGCCGTACCCCTCGACTGGGCCCGGCTGCCCCCACCCGCCCCTCCGGGTCCCTCCTTCCTGCTGCCGCTGGCCCCGGGACCCCAGCTGCTGAACCCCGGGAATCCCGTGTCCCCCCAGGAGCGGCCCCCGCCCTACCTGGCCGCCCCAGGACACGGCGAGGAGTTCCCCGCGGTGGCTGGGGCCCACGGCAGCCCCCCCAAGGCCCGCTTCCTGCGGGTCCCCAGCGAGCACCCTTACTTGACCCCATCCCCCGAGTCCCCCGAGCACTGGGCCAGCCCCTCCCCGCCCTCACTCTCAGACTGGTCTGACTCCACGCCCAGCCCGGCCACTGCCGCTGGGGCCCCGGCCACAGCTCCTGGGTCCCTGTCGGCCCAGCCGCTCCCCTTGTCGGTCCCTGGCGCTCTTGCTCAGGCCCAGACCCAGCTGGGGCCCCAGCCTGAAGTCACCCCCAAGAGGCAAGTGTTGGCCTGAGGGCTCCCCAGTTCCTGGATTTGGGGAGGCTGAAGGGGCACCCCGTCATGATTTTCCTCTCTCTCTCCCCTTTTAGTCCATTTCATTCTGTTTCTCGTTTTCTCCTTCACACCGCCCTCCTTGCAGTGTGACCAATATAAGTCACCAGCCTAGGGCTTCAGTCTTCCTTTATTTATAAGGGGTGCAGGCTAACCCTCACCCCTGGGTCCTGTGGCGAGTCTAGGACATCCGCCTGCCTCTCCCCTCATCCTGTGGCCAACACCCCCCTACCTCCATTCCCTCTTTCCCCCTTTTCTTGCCTTTTCTGGCCCCCCTCTCTCACTCCTCCTGCTCTGACACAAGCGGATTATTATTATTTTTTTTACATTTTGTATAGAAACAAATTCATTTAAACAAACTTATTATTATTATTATTTTTTACAAAATATATATATGGAGATGCTCTCTGCCCCCCTGCGAACCCCCCCCAGTGCCCCCGTGGGGCTGAGTCTGTGGGCCCATTCGGCCAAGCTGGATTCTGTGTACCAAGTACACAGGCATGACCGGGCTCCTGTGTACCAAGTACACAACCCTGGTGTGTACCAAGTAGGCACCCTTGGGCGCACCCTCAGGGGCTAGGGGTCGGGTGAGACTTGGGAGCCTCCTCCCTGCTCCACCTCCCTCACTTCACTGCATTCCAGATGGAACTTATTCTAGAGCTTTGCCCTCTGGCCCAGAGAGCCTGCCCACAGTCCCTCCACCCCCATCCTAGGGTGTGGGCCTTCTCCCTTTGGGAGCTGGGAGGGTGGGGTGGCTGGTGGGAATATGAGGACCAGGGGAGATGTGTGCATTCTACTTTGTCTCCCTGTAAACAATGGGCCTGCAGGAAGAGAAGGAGCTGCTGCCTGGCACCTCTTCTTCTTGCTACTCCCCTGGCCCAGCCTCAGGGCAAAATAGAAGTATTTGTAGGCTATTTTTGTAATATAGCTTCTGGTCACAATCCCTGTGTAGCTAAGTCCCCAGGCCTTGCATTGTACAGCCCCCTGTTCCGTCACCACCTAATAAAGGAATAGTTAACACTCAGTGTCGTCGTTGTGTGTCTAGGTAAGGAGAGGTGGTGGTAGTGTGGGGTTTCAGTCTCTTCAGCATTAACTTTGAGACAAGCTGAGACACGGGACCTGGGACCCTTTCCTGCAGTGCTTGCACCTAGACAAACGTCTCCTGGAGCAACAAAATACAAAGAAACTATAAGGGACTAAAAATGCCTGCAGGCATTGTATACTGGGGGCAAATTACGGACAATAAGATACGAAAAGACCAGAAAACCCCAACTGCCACCTCTGAAGAGCTGGGAGCAAGAACAGGGTACTGTGCATGCCTGCTGCACACAATACCACCTGAGGGCTGGGTACCACCTAAGCCACCCCTCCAGCTCAACTTTGCCCTGGACCCCCCACCCCCACTTACCCCATTTAAGGAACCAGCTTGTCCCTCTCTGCTGTTGGGAACTGAGCAAGTAAAAGGACCTGTTGTTTGTTCTCACTCCCCACTGTTGCAACAGGGGTCCTAACAAAACCTTGCCTGAATTTCTTATCTGGCCTCTGATCAATTCTATTGATGAAGGTGTCCAAGAACCCTGGTTCGTAACTTGAGCTTTCATCTTGGGGCCAAACCATCTGGCTCACCTGCTGACCCACTTTTGCTTCCTCTTTTGATGGATGACTCCATTGATTGGACTAGGGGTGGCCACCTGACTAAAACTGAGCCAATCAGATTCTTGCTTGAGAATGTTTTTAAAATGAGGATGCCAAGAAAGCTATCATTTGGTGGAGCCACTAAGGCCAAGACAGATGAAGAAATATTGATAGACAATTTGGGGTGCTGGGTACTGATGAGAAAATGGCAGAAGACTGGAGCTAGGCAGTCTTCTTTGGTAGGATCAGATTCTATGGGAGAATCAGAGATGAGCACTCAAATGGTTCCAGGATGTTAAGTACTTCATTTCCAAATGGAAATTCCAGTTAATTGAACATATATTCCATTGACATCAATGTTTTTCGTTGTTCAGTTGCTAAGTCGTGTCTGACTGTTTGTGACCCCATGGACTGCAGCATGCCAGGCTTCCCTGTCCCAGGCTGTCTCCTGGAGTTTGCTCAAACTCATGTCTATCAAATTCGTGAGACCATCCAACCATCTCATCCTCTGTCACCCCTTTCTCCTCCAGCCCTCCATCTTTGCCAGCATCAGGGTCTTTTTCAATGAGTCAGCTCTTCGAATCAGGTGGTCAAAGAATTGGAGTTTCAACTTCAGCATCAGTCCTTCCAGTGAATATTCAGAGTTGATTTCCTTTAGGATTAACTTGTTTGATCTTGCTTTCTGAGGGATTCTTAAAAGTCTTCTCCAGCTCCACAATTTGAAAGCATCAATTCTTTGGCACTCAGCCTTCTTTATGGTCCAACTCGCACATCCATATATGACTCCAGCAAAAACTATAGCTTTGCCATCAGTGGGTATTTATTAATTGCCTTCTAAGTGCCTAAGGCTGGTTTTGCATGGATCTCAACTCTGCTTCATGCTTCCTTGGGGTTTGGAGAGACCGCTGCATCGTTTAATAAGTACTCCAGCTTGAACAGGTTTTTAGGTCTTGCAGATAATTGTGCACAAGACAAGGCTGTGTTTATACTGGGCTCCTCCAGGAAAGAGGAGGTTTAATGTTCATTCCTGTCAGCTGGTGCACTCTTGGTTGCAGGTAACGCAAAAGTCTACCCAGCTAGCTAAAACAAACAAAAACCAAGCAGTTCATATAACTGAAAAGGACCAGCTCCAGGGGAGATTTGGTCTAGTGGCTCAAATGAGGTCAACATTTGACCTCATTTGGACTGAGGTATTCATCTCTACAGATTTTTCCCTGGGTGTCAGTTTCACCCCCAGGCTCCACGTGATACTCAACCTGGCTTCTCTTCCCACCTCCACAGCTCTGATCGTCCCTCTCTGTGTTAACAAAATAGGTGTAAGGATCATAGACCATCTTGTACATTCCAGAGAGTTGAGAAGCTTTTAGTCTTTGTGTTTGATTTTGTATTAACTTCAATTGGGTCACATATTTATCCTCTAGCCTAGTGTTCCTCAATGTTGGTAATATTGGCATTTAGGGCCAAATCACTCTTTGCTGTAGAAGGCTGTCCTGTGCATTGTAGGATGTTTAACAGCATCCCTGACCTCTACCCACTAGATGCTAGCAGCATCCACTCCTCCATAGTGATAACCAAAAATGTTTCCAGATGTTGCCAATTGCCAAGCAATGAAAAATTGCTTTTGAGCACCACTGCGCTAGCCAATCACTACAGCAATGGGATATAGAATGTGCTGATTTCTCATCTACGTACAAGTTGGCGGAATGGTAGCCTTTGATGACCCAGCTAAGCCACTCCTGTCCCTAAACCCACAGGAGGATGCCAAATTTAAAAAGGAGGTGGCTCAGGTTTGCTTACCACCATCACTTTATGAAACCCAGATCCGAGTATATTTCTTCCAGTTTGGCACTGTTACAAAATTCAGACTGTCCAGGAATAAAAAAGGCTGGAAATAGCAAAGGCTATGGCTTTGTGGAGCTTGAGTCTGAAGATGTTGCCAAAATAGCTGCTGAAACAATGAACAGCTACCTTTTTGGTGAAAGACTCTTGAAGTGTCATTTTATACCACCTTTTCAGGTGGTACCTGAAAAGGTGTATTAAGAACTTTTTGAGAGTGGTATATGCTATTTAAAAGGCCATCATATCCAGCAGTGAAATGGTACAATCAGAACTGGTCGCTTCTTTAAAAGCTATGGGCGGAGGAGTAGTTTAAAAAGGAGGAAAAATTACTCAGGAAGAGACTGGCTAAAAAGAGAATTGATTATAGTTTCCCTTCATTGGTTAAGGTCTTACATAAAAATGAGGAGAATGCTTCAAACACTGGTCCTTGAAATTCCAGAAAGCACCAAGTTTTATGTAAGAAGAAGAAAGCAGCTTCAGTCACTCCTAACACTCCTGAGAAGGCTGAGGATCACCAGGGTCCCACACCAATTTGTACACCAACATTTCTGGAGAAACAAAAATCTCAAGTGGCTAAAATGAATGATGATGATAAAGATAATGAAATAATTTTCAAACAGCCCATATCTGGTAAAAAGAAGAAACACCAGAGACTCAACTACCTACAAGTTCAAGGAAAAAAAAAGATGAAGAAAAAGCAGTCAGTGATTTTGGATGTATTGTGTATAGTTCTTCTGAAAAGACTATTTTACTATGAAGACTGATTCTTTATATTTAACTAGATATAGTAGAATGCAACCAGTAACAAGATAGTTGGAGAAGAAACTGTCCATCCAAGTCAGTGAGGAAAGCAGTCAGTGACTTTGGCTTTCCTGCACTTGCTGAAATGCAGGGGTGTGTACCAGTTTACAGCAGTCAGGGTTTTGCTGCCTCTTCTCCTATCTCTGGTTTTCTTTGCAGTTTTCACAGCTGCTTTTAGTTCCTCTGCCTGAATAGAAGGTCACTATTAACTGGTGGTTTAAGTACTAAACTGTAGCCTCTGTTGTCACCATCAAATAAAGAAAATCTTGCTTGACAACATCTAAATAGTTCTCTGTTAGACCAAGCATATTTAACCCATAAGATGGCTGAAACTAGAACTTAAATTCTATGGGGAGTGAGAAGGAGGTGTCAGTACTAATAGAGACTTATTTATGTATATATGATCATTTTTAGCAATGTGAATTAGTTTGCAGTGGGCTACCATGGATAACTGGATGGAATTCCAGCTGAGCTATTTCAAATCCTGAAAGATGATGCAGTGAAAGTGCTGCACTCAATATGCCAGCAAATTTGGAAAACTCAGCAGTGGCCACAGGACTGGAAGAGGTCACTTTTCATTCCAATCCCAAAGAAAGTCAATGCCAAAGAATGTTCAAACTACCGCACAACTACACTCATCTCACACGCTAGCAAAGTAATGCTCAAAATTCTCCAAGCTAGGCTTCAACAGTATGTGAACCATGAACTTCCAGATGTTAAAGCTGGATTTAGAAAGGGCAGAGAAACCAGAGATCAAATTGCCAACATCCTCTGGATCATTGAAAAAGCAAGAGAGTTCCAGAAAAACATCTACTTCTGCTTTATTGACTACGCCAAAGCCTTTGACTGTTTGGATCACAATAAACTGTGGAAAATTCTGCAAGAGATGGGAATACCAGACCACCTTACCTGCCTCCTGAGAAATCTGTATGCAGGTCAAGAAGCAACAGTTAGAACTGTTCATGGAACAACAGACTGGTTCCAAATAGGGAAAGGAGTACGTCAAGACTGTGTATTGTCACCCTGCTTATTTAACTTATATGCAGAGTACATCATGTGAAATGCTGGGCTGGATGAAGCACAAGCTGGAGTCAAGATTGCTGGGAGAAATATCCATAACCTCAAATACATAGGTGACACCACCTTTATGGCGGAAAGTGAAGAAGATCTAAAGAGCCTCTTGATGAAAGTAAAGAGGAGAGTGAAAAAGTTGGCTTAAAATTCAACATTCAAAAACTAATATCATGGCATCCAGTCTCATCTCATCATGGCAATTAGATGGGAAAACAATGGAAACAGTGAGAGATTTTACTTTTTTGGGCTCCAAAATCACTGCAGATGGTGACTGCAGCCATGAAATTAAAAGACATTTGCTCCTTGGAAGAAAAGCTATGACCAACCTAGACAGCATATTATAAAACAGAGACATTACTTTGCCAACAAAGGTCTGTCTAGTCAAAGCTGAAAGGTTGTTGTTGAATCACGACGCCGGGATTCTCGGCCCCCCCGGAGGAGAAGAATTCAATCGGGGCCAGAGACGAGGCTTGATCGCTCACAGCTTTTGTGTAATAATGTTTTATTAAAGTATAAAGGAGATAGAGAAAGCTTCTGACAGAGGCATCAGAAGGGGGCAGAAAGAGTACCCCCCTGCTAGTCCTCAGCTGGATATACAGTCACTGAGTGAGTGAGTGAAGTCGCTCCATCATGTCCGACTCTTTGTGACCCTGTGGACTGTATGTAGCCTACCAGGCTCCTCTGTCCATGGCATTCTCCAGGCAAGGATACTGGAGTGGATTGCCATTTCCTTCTCCATACATAGTCACTAGCAGTCTGTTAATGAAAGAAAGGAATGTCTTAAAACTCAGAATGGCACCAGGCCCCTCACCCATAAGATGCATTTTGGGATAAATAATCTTGGCACCAAATGGTTTATCTTGGGCCATAAAATGATTAACTTGAATCTTGAAGAAGGGCAGATCACCATACAAATAGTGTTATTTACATAGATTAGAGGAACAATATCTGAGTATAACATACTGGTTTATCAAATAGGTTCTGAGCCAAAAGGCGGAAATGACTTGAAGACAGAGTTCGGGGTAAATGCATAGTACATTAGCATAGCTTAAGATAAACATTTCCGTAAGAAAAAGGCATTGGTTAATTTCAGGTGAAACCAAGTGTCACTATGGCAACACAGAATTTTAAGAGAAACCTCCTTTTAAATTTGTATCAGTTCAGTTCAGTCACTCAGTCATGTGAATCGTGTGAATCGCAGCATACCAGGCCTCCTTGTCCATCACCAACTCCCGGAATTCACTCAGATTTACATCCATTGAGTCAGTGATGCCATCCAACCATCTCATCCTCTGTCGTCCCCTTCTCCTCCTGGCGGAAAAACTATCGCTAGTTTGTTTCCTCCTGCCGCTTAAGAGAGATAAAAATGTCTGATCCTTGCAAGCTATTTCCTCTATTTGGAGACCCCTGGCCTTCCTGCCTGTTACCCTCTCAGAGCTATGGTTTTTCCAGTAGTCGTGTATGGATGTGAGAGTTGGACTATAAAGAAAGCTGAGCACCGAATAACTGATGCTTTTGAACTGTGGTGTTGGAGAAGACTCTTGAGAGTCCCCCGACTGCAAAGAGATCAAACCAGTCCATCCTAAAGGAAATCAGTCCTGAATATTCATTGAAAGGAGATGCTGAAGCTGAAACTCCAAAACTTTGGCCACCTGATGCAAAGAACTGACTCTTGAAAAGATCCTGGTGCTGGGAAAGATTGAAGGTGGGAGGAGAAGGGGACAACAGAGGATGAGATGGTTGGATGGCATCACCGACATGAGTTTGAATAAGGTCTGGGAGTTGGTAAAGGACAGGGAAACCTGGCATGCTGCAGTCCATGGGGTCTCGGGGTCACAAAGAGTCAGACGCGACTGAACTGAACTGAACTTGACGTGGATTAATTAATAACTACCATCTTTTATCAGTATAATCAATCTGGAATTTGGTTTCAAGATTCATGCAGTGACCACCAAATAAACTTTTTCTATGCTTTTTTGTATGTCAGGGCAACTTGCTATCTTGAAATAAAATTGTTGGGTTTTGCCTTTCAACAGTCTTTAAGTTTTTGATGCCTTTGATATGTGCATCAGCTAATTCAGCTTTACCACCAAAAAGAAAAAAAGAATGTGCTGATTTCTGAAAGCAATCAGTCTCTGCTCTGGAACTAGGGGGTGGGGTAAATTTAAGGGTTATCAGTTTTGTGGAAGCAGGAATTCTGTGGAAACAACTACTAAACAGTCACTCCACCTTCTCTGATTCATGTTTCAGTTGCTGTTCAGTTGCTAGGTTCCCTGTCTGACTCCCTGAGAACCCTATGGACTGCAGCACACCAGGCTTCCCTGTCCTTCACTGTCTCCTGGAGCTTGCTCAAACTCATGTCCATCGAGTCAGTGATGCCATCCAACCATCTCATCCTCTGTCGCCCCCTTCTCCTCCTGCCCTCAATCTTTCCAGCGTCAGGGTCTTTTCCAGTGAGTTTGCTCTTTGCATCAGGTGGCCAAGTATTGGAACCCTTCAGCTTCAACATCAGTTCTTCCAATGAATATTCAGGGTTGATTTCCTTTACACTTGACTGGTTTGATCTCCTTGCTGTCCAAGGGACTCTCAAGAGTTTTATCCAACACCACAGTTCAAAAGCATCAATTCTTCGGCACTCAGCTTTCTTCACAGTCCAACTCTCACATCCATACATGACTACTGGAAAAACCATAGCCTTGACTATAGGGACCTTTGTTGGCAAAGTGATGTCTCTGCTTTTTAATACCCTGTCTAGGTTGGTCAGAGCTTTCCTTCCGAGTTTCAGTAGTTTCTGTTTTTCGTTTCTGAGTAGTATTCCGCTATAAGGATATATCACAGATTGTTTAACCATTTACTTATTGAAGGACACCTGCATTGTGACCAGTTTCTGGCAGTTTTAAATATGGCTGTCATAAACATTTCATGGATAGGTTTCTGTGTGGATGTATGTTTTCATTTCCTAGAAAAATACGTAGAAGTAGAATTATTAGCCCATATGGTAAAGACGTTTAACTTTATAAGAAACTGCCACGTTGTTTTCAAGAGAGGCTATATGCAAAATTTGCATTTACAACAATGTCTGAAACTTCCAGTTCCACATCCTCACTGGCACTTGGTGTCGTCAAGTTTTGTTATTGTTGTTGTTTTATTTTTGCCATTTTATTAGATGCACAGATGTATCTCATTGAGGTTTTTATATGCATTTCCCTAATGGCTAATGATGTGACCGTATTTTCATGTATTCATTTGCCATCTGTATATCCTCTTTGGTGAAATGTTTGTCCTGTGCGTTTTGACCATCTTTTTAAAAAATTAATTTATTTTATTTTTGGCTGCACTGGGTCTTTCTTTGGCTGCATGTGGGCTTTCTCTAGTTGTAGTGAGCAAGGGCTACACCCTAGTTGTGGTGGGAGGCTTCTCACAATGGTGGTCCCTCTTGTGTGGAGCCCAGGCTCTAGGGCAGGCAGGCTTAGTTGCCTCATGGCGTGTGGGACTTTCCTGGATCAGAGATCAAACCAGTGTTCTCTGCACTATAACATGGATTCTTAACCACTGGACCACTAGGGAAGTCCCTGTTTTGTCCATTTTTAAGCTGGAATCAAGATTGCCGGGAGAAATATCAATAACCCCAGTCCATCCTAAAGGAGAGCAGTCCTGGGTGTTCATTGGAAGGACTGATGTTGAAGTTGAAACTCCAGTATTTTGGCTACCTGAGAAGAGTTGACTCATTTGACAAGACCCTGATGCTGGGAAAGATTGAGGGCAGGAGGAGAAGGGGACGACAGAGGATCAGATGGTTGGATGTCATCACCGACTCGATGGACATGGGTTTGGGTGGACTCTGGGAGTTGGTGATGGACAGGGAGTCCTGGCGTGCTGCGGTTCATGGGGTCACAAAGAGTCGGACACGACTGATCTACTGAACTGAACTGAACTGAAGAGTTGTTTTGTTTTCTTATTGCTGATTTTTGAAAGTTCTCTATATGTTCTAGATAACAATCTTTTGTCAGATATTTGCAAATATCTTTATTTCAAATGTCTTAACTTTTCACTCTTCTAACTGTATCTTTCACAACGCAGAAATTTCTAGTTTTAATAAAGCCCAGTCAAAATGCTTTTTCTTTTATGGGTTGTGCTTTTTTTCCTTTATGTTTTGCTAGGAATTCCTTGCGTTATTGTATGAGACCTGACCTCCACACAATATTGACTAGATGTGGTGAGAGGAGATATCCTGGTCTTGTTTTACATTTTAGAGGGAAA
Source organism: Oryx dammah (assembly GCF_014754425.2). Lineage (NCBI taxonomy): Eukaryota > Metazoa > Chordata > Mammalia > Artiodactyla > Bovidae > Oryx > Oryx dammah. Next base: position 99,597,935 of record NW_024070189.1, on the reverse strand, counting down.
ACATTAAATCTTTCACCATTAAGTAAAGTGTTAGCTGTAGGTTTTGGGTAGAAGTATATCAAGTGGTGGAAGTCTCTTATTACTAGTGTGCTAACAGTGATGGATTTTGTCTGTGTCAATATATAATTTTTTCTTTAGTTTGATAATATGGTAGAATACATTGATTGATTTTTTAAAATTGAGATATAATTCAAATACTATAAAATTCACAAATTTAAAGTGTACCATTCAGGGGATTGTAGTACATTCACAAGATTATGCCATCAGTACCACTATCTATTTTTAGTTTTCTCATTGCTTTTTTAGGGGCTTCCCTGGTGGCTCTAATTGTAAAGAATCTGCCTGAAATGCTGGTGATCTGGGTTTGATCCCTGGGTCAGGAAGATCCCCTGGAGGAGGGCATGGCAACCCACTCTAGTATTCTTGCCTGGAGAATTCCATGGACAGAGGAGCCTGGTGAGCTACAGTCCATGGGGTCGAGAAGAGTCAGACATGACTGACTCTTTAACACTCTTTAACACTTTCACTTTCATCGCTTTATGGAGGAGGGAATTTTTGAAGGCATCATTCTGACATTGATTGATTTTTAATTGTTGGATTTATGAGTTTGGAGTTCAGAGGGCATGGTTGCATTTCTTTTCCATGGGGATGGTCTTGATCCCTGTCTCCTGTACAATGTTATGAACCTCCGTCCATAGTTCATCAGGCACTCTAGCTATCAGAACTAGTCCCTTAAATCTATTTCTCACTTCCACTGTATAATCATAAGGGATTTGATTTAGGTCATACCTGAATATACTTTCTTCAATTTAAGTCTGAATTTGGCAATAAGGAGTTCATGATCTGAGCCACAGTCAGCTCCCGGTCTTGTTTTTGCTGACTGTATAGAGCTTCTCCATCTTTCACTGCAAAGAATATAATCAATCTGATTTCAGTGTTGACCATCTGGTGATGTCCATGTGTAGAGTCTTCTCCTGTGTTGTTGGAAAAGGGTGTTTGCTACGACCAGTGTGTTCTCTTGGGCAAAACTCTATTAGCCTTTGCCCTGCTTTATTCTGTACTCCAAGGCCAAATTTGCCTGTTACTCCAGGTGTTTCTTGACTTCCTACTTTTGCATTCCAGTACCCTATAATGAAAAGGACATCTTTTTGGGGTGTTAGTTCTAAAAGGTCTTGTAGGTCTTCATAGAACCGTTCAGCTTAAGCTTCTTCAGCATTACTGGTTGGGGCATAGACTTGGATTACTGTGATATTGAATGGTTTGCCTTGGAAACGAACAGAGATCATTCTGTTGTTTTTGAGATTGCATCCAAGTACTGCATTTTGGACAAGAAATGCAAAAAAGCAAAATGGCTGTCTGGGGAGGCCTTACAAATAGCTGTGAAAAGAAGAGAAGTGAAAAACAAAGGAGAAAAGGAAAGATATAAGCATCTGAATGCAGAGTTCCAAAGAACAGCAAGAAGAGATAAGAAAGCCTTCCTCAGTGATCAATGCAAAGAAATTGAGGAAAACAACAGAATGGGAAAGACTAGAGATCTCTTCAAGAAAATTAGAGATACCAAGGGAACATTTCATGCAAAGATGGGCTTGATCAAGGACAGAAATGGTATGGACCTAACAGAAGCAGAAGATATTAAGAAGAGGTGGCAAGAATACACGGAAGAACTGTACAAAAAAGATCTTCACGACCCAGATAATCATGATGGTGTGATCACTAATCTAGAGCCAGACATCCTGGAATGTGAAGTCAAGTGGGCCTTAGAAAGCATCACTACAAACAAAGCTAGTGGAGGTGATGGAATTCCAGCTGAGCTGTTTCAAATCCTGAAAGATGATGCTGTGAAAGTGTTGCACTCAATATGCCAGCAAATTTGGAAAACTCAGCAGTGGCCACAGGACTGGAAAAGGTCAGTTTTCATTACAATCCCAAAGAAAGGCAATGCCAAAGAATGCTCAAACTACCACACAACTGCACTCATTTCACATGCTAGTAAAGTAATGCTCAAAATTCTCCAAGCCAGGCTTCAGCAATACGTGAACTGTGAACTCCCAGATGTTCAAGCTTGTTTTAGAAATGGCAGAGGAACCAGAGATCAAATTGCCAACATCCACTGGATCATGGAAAAAGCAAGAGAGTTCCAGAAAACCATCTATTTCTGCTTTATTGACTATGCCAAAGCCTTTGACTGTGTGGATCACAATAAACTGTGGAAAATTCTGAAAGAGATGGGAATACCAGACCACCTGACTTGCCTCTTGAGAAACTTATATGCAGGTCAACAAGCAACAGTTTGAACTGGACATGGAACAACAGACTGGTTCCAAATAGGGAAAGGAGTACGTCAAGGCTGTATATTGTCACCCTGCTTGAACTGGACATGGAACAACAGACTGGTTCCAAATAGGGAAAGGAGTACGTCAAGGCTGTATATTGTCACCCTGCTTATTTAACTTATATGCAGAGTATATCATGAGAAACCCTGGGCTGGAAGAAGCACAAGCTGGAATAGAGATTGCCAGGAGAAATATCAATAACCTCAGATATGCAGATGACACCACCTTTATGGCAGAAAGTGAAGAGGAACTAAAAAGCCTTGCCGGGGTCCAGCCCCAGTGGATCCAGGGTAATTTGAAGCGGGGATGGAGTCAGCGTCCTAGGAATTAATTGCTTAATTAAAGATATAGAGGAAGATTAGAAAGAAATAGTGTAGTAGGAAAATTAGTGGAGAAAAAGAGGGTGAATAACTTGGTTTACGAGGGATACCAATAAAGCTTCGAGACAAGAAGCTTGCACCACCTACATAGGCCACCGGTGCCCACTTGAATATTGGAGGGTGCCCTGCATTGGGCTCCCTCTTGTGTGGAACTTAAATGCCAGGGCAAAATTAGCAGGCTTGGAGAGCACCCATGCTCCAGATGGGAATTCAGCCAGAAAAACGGAGAATAAGAAAGAACGACACGGGGGAATCAGTCTTTCCAGAAACTGATCCGATTTCTTTATTTTTAGGTTTGCTTATATACCTTTTGTTACACATAGAGACAAATGGAAATTTTAAAGTCACATGGGGGTCAGCAGTCCTAAACTTTATCAAAATCAGGTGCTTCATATAAATGTATAAAAAAAGGTCTTAGGGGTTTTACATCATCATCTGGCCATGAGGCCTGCTGACATTTTAAGACCCTTTCTTTCTGATAAGGGTCAGTTAACCAGAAAACTTATTTTTTCCAAGGGTGTTTTGTCTTAAACCAGGTGCCACCCTCTGAAGGTACCAGATAAAGTTGCATTCCTATAGGGTAAGGGTGTAGTGGATTACAACTAAGAAAGGAATTTATTTAACCTAAGGTTAACATGATTAATCTTAAAGGTTAATACTTATTTCTCTTATATGCTAGTTATATTCATTATAAGGGCAGGGAATACAGAGATTTAGCAGCAAACATCAGCCCAACAAATGAAAACCCTTCACCAACCTTCCCCTTAAGATCTATTTAGTCTTAAGATAGTGATAAAGTTACATTTTTATATAGCAAGGACATAGTGATTTATAACAAAGTACAGTGATCTATAACAAAAGAGAAAATTCATTAACTCAAAAAGTCTAGTATTGCTAACATCAAAAACTACTATATTTCCTTTTCTATATTCCAAATACATTAATATATTCCCAGGTGCCTAAGGATATGGAGGCCTGACGGCAATCATTGACTCAACAATGAGAAAGCCCTATGCTAATTAAGATTTTCAAAATACTCCAAACTCTCTGTGCTGTTTATGGTTGAGAGGTAGTAAGGCCTTCAGTTCAGTTCAGTTCAGTCGTGTCTGACTCTTTGCGACCCCATGAATCGCAGCACGCCAGGCCTCCCTGTCCATCACCAACTCCCGGAGTTCACTCGGACTCACGTCCATCGAGTCAGTGATGCCATCCAGCCATCTCATCCTCGGTCGTCCCCTTCTTCTCCTGCCCCCAATCCCTCCCAGCATCAGAGTCTTTTCCAATGAGTCAACTCTTCGCATCAGGTGGTCAAAGTACTGGAGTTTCAGCTTTAGCATCTTTCCTTCCAAAGAAATCCCAGGGCTGATCTCCTTCAGAATGGACTGGTTGGATCTCCTTGCAGTCCAAGGGACTCTCAAGAGTCTTCTCCAACACCACAGTTCAAACGCATCAATTCTTTGGCGCTCAGCTTTCTTCACAGTCCAACTCTCATATCCACACATGACCAAAGGAAAAACCATAGCCTTGACTAGATGGACTTTTGTCGGCAAAGTAATGTCTCTGCTTTTGAATATACCATCTAGGTTGCTCATAACCTTTCTTCCAAGGAGTAAGAGTCTTTTAATTTCATGGCTGCAATCACCATCTGCAGTGATTTTGGAGCCCCCAAAAATAAAGTCTGACACTGTTTCCACTGTTTTCCCATCTATTTGCCATGAAGTGATGGGACTGGATGTCATGATCTTCGTTTTCTGAATGTTGAGCTTTAAGCCAACTTTTTCACTTCTCCTCTTTCACTTTCCTCAAGAGGCTTTTTAGTTCCTCTTCACTTTCTGCCATAATGGTGGTGTCATCTGCATATCTGAGGTTATTGATATTTCTCCCAGCATTCTTGATTCCAGCTTGTGTTTCTTCCAGTCTAGCGTTTCTCATGATGTACTCTGCATATAAGTTAAATAAGCAGGGTGATAATATACAGCCTTGACATACAGGGAGGCCTGGCATGCTGCAATTCATGGGGTTGCAGAGTCGGATACGACTGAGCGACTGAACTGAACTAACTGGGCATGGTTAATCTGGGATATAGATTTGAGGAACATTGATACAAGAGTGGTATTTAACACCATATAATTGCACTAATCACCTAGGGAATGAGAGGAGAGTCAAGACTAAGGTCCTGGACTCCAGTTCTAGTATTAAAATTGGAGAGGAGAGAAAGAGATTGAGAAGTGGTCAGAGATGAAGGGGAAAAACCAGCGTAGCCGATGCTGGCAGCCTTCCGTCTGCATCTCCTTGATGTGACCACTTCAGTCTCAATTCCAACAGCCAGTGCTTGGGTCTACTTGCCTGTGGGCTTTCTCTGGCCACAGAGGCTTACTTTATTCACCTGTGGAGCACTGGGGAGTTAATGCCCCCAGGCTCAGCCCTGAGCAATGACTGACTGAAGAGGGTGTGTGTGTACCTCAGAGTCCTCTCCTCTCTGAGATGAGCGCTCTCTACTGCCCTCAGTGGTTTCCAGTGGGAATGAACCCAAGTTGACACAGATACAACTTAATTGATAACACATGCGTTATGAGCTTCCTTTTCTTTCCTTTCTCCACTCTGCTACTTGTGTTTTCTGAGAGGACCTCCGAAATAAGCTTAGCTACACTCAAATCCTTGTCTCAGCGTCCGCTTCTGGGGGAACTTCAACTATGACAGCGGTTGTCGGTGTACAGCGGGTGGGTATGAAAAATCATGAGACTGTACTCATGTACAGTTGAGCAATTTAACTCGTGAGGTTAAATTGCTCAGCTCAGACTCCCATGTTCATTGCAGCAGTGTTTATAATAGCCAAGTCGTGGAAACAGCCTAAGTGTCTGGCATTGGATGAAAATAGACAAAGAAGAAATACATATAATGTTATATATATGTATCTATATTGTATATAATATGGTATATATGCCTACTGGAATATTATTCAGTTATGAGAAAGAAGGAAACCTTGCCATTTGTAACAACAGAAATGGACCTTGAGGTCATTTATGCCAAGTGAAATAAATCAGACACCAAAAGCCAAATGCTGCATGATCTCACTTATGCGGGGAATCTAAGAAAGCTGAACTCATAAACAGAGTAGAGTGGTGGTTACCAGGAAATGACAGAGGGGAAAATAATGTGAGAGATATTGGCCAAAGGTTTTCCAGGTGGCTCAGCAGTATAGGGACTTCCCCGGTGGCTCAGAGGTAAAGCGTCTGCCTACAATTCGGGAGACCCCGGGTTCAATCCCTGGGTTGGGAAGATCTCTTGGAGAAGGAAATGGCAACCCACGCCAGTAGTCTTGCCTGGAAAATCCCATGAACGGAGGAGCCTGGTAGACTACAGTCCATGGGGTCGCAAAGAGTCGGACACGATTGAGCGACTTCACTACTTCACAGCAGTACAGAATCCGCCTGCCAATGTAGCAGATGCGGGTTTGATTACTGGGTCGGGAAGATCCCCTGGAGAAGGAAATAGAAACCCACTTCAGTATTCTTGCCTGGGAAATCCCATGGACAGAGGGATCCTGGATGGCTACAGTCCACGGGGTCTCAAAAGTGTTGGGCACGGCTTAGTGGCTAAAACAACAAAACATTTGTACAGCAACATCACTGATTCCTAAAATGTCGATGTTCACTCTTGCCATCTCGTTTGATCACTTCCAATTTACCTTGATTCATGGACCTACTATTCCAGGTTCCTATGCAATACTGTTCATTACAGCTTTGAACTTATTTTCACCACCAGACACATTCATAACTGGGCGTTGTTTCCACTTTGGATCAGCCTCTTCATTCCTTCTGGAGCTATCTCTCCACTTTTCTCCTTTACTTCGGTGACAAGAGTCTGAATCGTCACAGCTATAGTTTTTCCAGTAGTCATGTACAGATGTGAGAGCTGGACAATAAAAAATGCAGAGAGCCTAAGAATTGATACCTTCAAACTGTGGTACTGGAGAAGACTCTTGAGAGTCTTCTATTTGATCAAGGAGATCAAACCAGTCAATCTTAAAGGAAATCAACCCTGAATATTCATTGGAAGGACTGATGCTGAAGCTGAAGCTCCAGTATTTTGGCCACCTGATGTGGAGAACTGACTCATTGGAAAGGACCCTGATGCTGGGAAAGATTGAAGACAGGAGGAGAAGGGGACGCTGAGGATGAGAAGATTGGATGGCATCACTGACTTGATGGACATGAGTTTGAGCAAACTCTGGGAGTTGGTGACGGACAGAGAAGCCTGGTGTGCTGCAGTCTGTGGGGTCGCAAAGAGTCAGACACAACTGAGCAACTGGATAACATCAAAATAATGCACTTCTTCCTTCCCCCTTCGAGAGCGGGGTATAGAGGGCCCACCTTCCTCGGGGTAGCAGCCTTGTCCAGAGCCTGCTGGGCCCTGAGGGTCACTGGGGAGAACGGATAGAGTGAGGTGTGCATTTGGGACCACCATCCAAACAAAGAGATTGTCGTTAGTCCTTTCCCACTTGTTTTTGCCATCAGATCCTGTGGGCTGGGGAAGCAGACCCTGGGGTCTCCAGTTTCCCGGAGGGAAAAACCCTGTGGGGTGTTTCCAGCCTGAGCCCCGGGGGGCTTGTTAGTGTCTGGGGACCCCCTGGGACAGCAGCTCCAGGGACCCCCTGTATAACAGGACCCTGGCCCTCAGCCCCTCCTCTCTCAGGCAGTAAGCAGTGATGTTGGCAGGCACCGTGGGAGCCTCCCTCGGCCATGGTAAGTGTGGATTCAGGGCCCCCGCCTGGCTGGAGAAGCTACACCACAGCCCTGACGGGCACGCACGGGCATGTGAGCAGACAGCAGAAGGAGGGCGGGGCTCACGCATGCATTAGGGTGCAAAATGCACGCACATGTGCCCTGCAGGTGGCAGGCATGCACACGCACACACACGAATCCAGAAGCTTCGTGGGCACAGATGCACGCAAACACACGAAGGGTCAGTTAGTGGTGAGGGCTCAGTGGTGACGGGGTAGCAGTTCCAGTATCGAGGAGGCTTCCTGGTAGAAAAGGAGAGAGTCCAGGTCCCAGTCCTGTGTGTTCCTCGGCTCTCACCCCCACCATGGGGCTGGCATGGGCATGCCCCTGAGCTCAGGACTTTGCTGTTGTTGTGGTTTAGTCACTAAGTCGTGTCTGGCTCTTCTTGACCCCATAGACTGTAGCCTTCCAGGCTCCTCTGTCCATGGGATCCTCCAGGCAAGAATACTGGAGTGGGTTGCCATTTCCTTCTCCACGGGATCTTCCCGACCCATGGATCGAACCCTCATCTCCTGCATTGGCAGGTGGATCCTTTACCATCTGAGCCTCTTGGGGAGTCCTAAGCTCAGAACTTTCTGGGTCCCAACTCTCCCGTGAAACAAGCAACTTGCCTGGAGATCTGTCCATGGGTGCAACTGTCACGGGTTCCAGTTATGCAAATAAGACAATGTCTAGCCCTGTAACCTGATGTCTTTTTGGCCAGGCACTCTCACCTGTCATAATTGGAAAACATACTTTGGACATGTTGAGGCAAATTCAAAGTCACAGCTTCTCAGCTGCTGCAGGGTTAAATTGAAGCTACATTCAGGGCTTCTGTCTTTTTTTTTTTTTTTTAATGTTTTTTATTTTTAGCTCTGCTAGGTCTTTGATGTGTTACACAGGCTCTCTCTCTTATTGGGGCAAGTGGGGGGCTACTCTTTGTTGTGGTGCTTGGGCTTCTCACTGTTGTGGAGCACAGGCTCTAATTGCACGGGCTTCGGTAGTTGCAACACTCAGACTCAGTAGTTGCGGCTCCTGGGCTTAGTTGATCCACAGCATATGGGATCTTCCAGGAACAGGGATTGAACCCGTGTTCCCTGCACTGGCAGGCAGATTCTTATCCTGTATGCCATCAGGGAAATCCCAGGTCTTCCAGGAAGAAGTAAGAGTAGACCAGGGTGGCTTGTTTCAGCTTGGCGAAGATCCCAAATCCACCCTTGAAAGAAACTAGGAAATCAGTCAAGAAAATGCATGGGGTAGAGGCAACATCCCATACAAAGGCCCTGGGGCTGCACTGTGCTTAGAACAGTAACTGCAAGGAGAAACGGAGTTAGAGGGAGTGACTGAGAGGGAGGAAGGAGGTGAGGGCAAGGAGGTAATTGAGCATGTCTTGTGAGTCACAGTGAGGACCCTGACTTTTATACCAAGTACTGTGGGAGCCACGGGGAATTTTGAACAGAGGAGGGAGATGACCTGACTGAGGGGTTCCCAGGTGCCCTCTGGCCGCTGTGGGAGACCAGAATGTGGGGGACAAGGGTGACAGCCAGGAGATCCAGGACAAGGGGGCTGAGCTGGACTGGGTGACTGATGGTGAGTGTGGGCGATGGAGGTGGTAAGAGGTAGCCAGCTCTGGACAGATGTGCAGGTGGAGCCTGCAGAATTTCCTGGCAGGTTAGATGAGGGTGTGGGAGAAAGAGGAGGGTGGAGGAGCTGGCAAAGCTGTATCAGGAGGGCAGGGAGGGAGCAGTCCAGCCAGGAACAGAGGGGACTCTGATTATCTCAGGGAATGCTAGGGTGGACATGGGCTGAGCAGGGCGAGGTCACGCGGACAGCTGGCAGGCACCTCTCCATCCTCACTATGGAGGTGGCATCTGCCCAGTTCAGAGGGAAGCAAGAGCAGACTGGGGTCCTTGCCAAGCTGGGACAAGCCTCTCTGGCCCATCCCCAGCCCTCAAGGTGAGATCTGAAAACAAAGAGGGGAAATACATTCCAGAGCAACTGAGCATTGAACGTCAACAAGTTCTTTTCTTTCATCTTCTTTTTAATAGTTTCTTTACAATGTTGAGTTAGTTCCTTGTGTACAGCAATGGGAACCAGCCATAGGTATACATATATCTCCCCCGCTTTTTTTAAGATTTCCTTCCCATTTAGGTCACCACAGAGCACTGAGTAGAGGTCTCTGTGCTATAGAGTAGGCTCTCATTTTTTACCTATTTTATACATGCGTGCCAGGTCACTTTAGTCATGTCTGACTCTTTGCGACCCCATGGACTGTAGCCCGCCAGGCTCCTCTGTCCATGGGATTCTCCAGGCAAGAATACTGGAGTGGGTTGCCATGCCCTCCTCCAGGGGCTCTTCCCCACCCAGGGATCAATCCTGCATCTCTTAACGCGTTTCTCCTGCACTGGCAGGTGGGTTCTTTACCGCTAGTGCCAACTGGGAAGCCCATTTTATACATAGTAGTGTTTATATGTCAGTACCAATCTCCCAACTCACCCATCTCTCCTTCCCTACCCAGTGTCCATATACTTGTTCTCCTCATCTGTGTCTCCATTTCTGCTTTGCAAATAGGTTCATCTATACCAGTTTTCTAGATTCCACGTATGTGTTAATATACAATGTTTTTCTTTCTGACGTTTCACTCTGTGTGACAGTCTGTAGGTCCATCCACGCGTCTGCAGATGGCACAATTCCTTTCCTTTTTTCACGACCAAGAAATATTCCATTGTCTATATGTGCCACACCTTCCCTATCCATTCCTCTGTGGACGAACATCCAGGCTGCCTCCATGCAGCAGTGAAGACTGAGGGGCATGTATCTTTGGGGATTATCGTTTTCTCTGGGTATATGCCCAGAAGTGGGGTTTGCTGGGTCATAAGCGCTTCCCTGGTAGCTCAGTAAAGAATCTGCCTGCAATGCAGGAGACCTGGGTTGGATCCCCGGGTTAGGAAGATCTCCCGGAGAGGCCCATGGCAACCCACTCCAGTATTCTTTTGTGGAGAATCCCCATGGACAGAGCAACCTGGTGGGCTACAGTCCGTGGGGTTGAAAAGAGTCAGATACGACTGAGTGACTATGAGCAACTAAGCATAGCACAGCACACGGGCTTCCAAGGCAGCTCAGACAGTAAAGAATCTGCCTGCAATGTAGCAGACCCAGGTTAGATCCCTGGGTTGGAAAGATCCCCTGGAGGAGAGAATAGATATCTACTCCCGTATTCTTGCCTGGAGAAATCTGTGGACAGAGAAGCCTGGTAGCTACAGTCCATGGGGTCACAAAGAGTTGGACACGACCGAGCAACTAACACTTTCATTTTCACTTTCATGGTAGTTCTATCAACAAGTCTTTTTCTAACTATCTTATGTAAAATTGCAGCCCGCTCAGACCTCCCAATTACCCCCTAAGTTCTCTGCTTTCTCTTTTTCTGTAGCACTAACTTCCAATATAGAATCTCACTTATTTAGTTATCAAGTTTGTTGCTTATTTCCTGATTCACTTCCCTAGAGCCTTTTGCTCCTCCCAAGCTGGGATCTCCGTCTAGTTCCCTGCTATGTCCTCCATGGTGAGAGCAATGCCTGGCAGAGAACTGATGCTCCATGAATGTGTACAGCATGGAAGGTTAGCCTGCAAAGCTCACAGCAGCCCTTAAAGCACAGCCTCCAGAGACAGACTCCTGGCTTCAAATCTTTACCGTCACCGTGAGAATGTGAACAGTGATCCCCTCTATGCTCTGCTTTCCCAGCAGTGCAAAACCAAGAATAGTAATCCCAGCTATCCTTGCCAGGAGCCTGAGACCAAAGGATTCTTAACATTGTTCAGAGAATCTTAATATTATCTGTGATCTCAGAAGATCAGTTTTCACTTTGACAGATGATGCTCAGAGGGAGAAAGCCGGCTACCCAGGCTCACACTGCTCCCAGTTAGCGAAGGTGCCAGCATTCAAATACAGTCTTGTCTGATTCCAGAGCTCAATCTTGTTGTCTCAGCACATCACTGTCTGGAGCACAAGATTTCTGCTTTAGGTAATGGGAATTTTGGTCAGGTAGTGACCTCCCCATCACTGGAGGCATGCAAGTAGAGGCTGGCTAATTTAGCTAGAGGAGACTTCTACACTGGGTGTGTATTGAGGGATGTTTCCTTCTCAATCGCCCTCTTTATAAGGCCCAAGAAAAGGTGACATTCCTGGAGAAAGCTTGTGCTAATACCATGAAGGACCTCTTCCTATAGGACAATTACAGCTGGGAGTCCATCAACCTGGTCTTAACTTCTCCCTCTAAAAAGCATCACCTCACTCTGGAACATTTCTCTAATGCCTTTAGATGCCCACACATACTTCCTGTGATCTTCCAAAAAGGTCCGCCTCATGGCTTGCCCAGGATAGAGAATCTGCCTGCCAATGCAGGAGACACAAGAGACTCAGGTTTGATGCAACAGACAAGGGTTCGATCCCTGGGTTGGGAAGATCCCCTGGAGGAGGAAATGGCAACCCACTCCAGTATTCTTGCCTGGAACATTCCATGGACAGAGGAGCTTGGTGGGCTCCAGTCCACAGGGTCACAAAAAGTGTAACATGACTGAGAGACCGAGTATACAGGGTTTGCTAGGGAGCCAAGTCACCTACTTATTTGCAGTTTTCACTAGACATTTTCTCCTTAGATCGTATATTGAAAACATTCATCACAAATGGTGTTGGCATATATTGTGTTCCAAAGGGAACCTCTTTATCTCTACCGTTGTGTGTTAGTTGCTTGATCGTGTCCAGCTCTTTGTGACCCCATAGACTGTATCTCCCCATGCTCCTCTGTCCATGGAATTCTTCAGGCAAGAGTACTGGAGTGGGTTGCCATTCCCTTCTCCAGGGGATCTTCCCGACCTAGGGACAGAACCCGGGCTTCCTGCATTCGGGCAGATTCCTTACCAGCTTTGTGTTTCAAAGGGAACCTCCTTATCTCTACCCTTAGCTCTTTTTTTTTCTGAACCAGATTGATTAAACTTCTTTAAGAACAATAAAACATACTTATTCAGGGGAAAAAGAATCCCTCTAAAAAATTTTATTTCCTCTGTTTACAAAAATCCCCACTTGATGCAGAAAAATTGGGACATACAAAAAAGAATGGAAAACACATGCATTTGTAGTAAGTCAACTGGGATCCAACTATTTTGTTTCCCATTTCTCAGCAAACACATACATGAAGATTCTTCTGTAGCCATCAGTTATTCTCAACGACGTGACTTTAATGATAGTCCATCTTCTTGTCTATTAAAAGTTTTAGTTTTTTCCCCCCTTAATGATCTGTAAGGGCATTTTATTGAACACTTAGGTTGTTCTTTCTCTTTTTTAAAAAAACTTTAAATAATGCTACTATGGACATCCTTGTACCTGGAAGTCAGAGAATTTCTTTTTAAAAAAAAAAATTCATTTGTTTGGCTGTGCTGGGTCTTAGTTGCAGCACGCGGGATCTTTGATCTCTGTTGTGAAATGTGGAATCCTTAGCTGAGGCATGCGGGATCTAGTTGTCTGACCAGGAATAGAACCTGGGCCCTCTGCATTGGAAGCAAGGAGTTTTACCCACTGGACCACCAGGGAAGTCCCAGATAATGTTTTCTTTTATTTAAATTATATGTTTGTTGATTTATTTTTGGGCTCTGCTGGGTCTTCATTGCTGTGCACAGGCTTTTCTCTAGTTGTGGCAAGTGGGGGCTACTCTCTAGGTGCAGAGTGCAGCCCCTAGGACGCCTGGGCTCCAGGAGTTGTGCTAAGTGGGCTTAGCTGCTCTGTGACACGTGGGATCTTCCTGGACCAAGGATGGAACCCAAGTCCACGGTACTGGCAGGCGATTCTTAACCCCTGGACCACCAGGGAAATTCCCCAGGTAATTTTTTTTCGAGAAAATATTTAGAAGGAGAATTATAGAACCAAAATAAGATTTCAGATATATAAACAAATTGTATTCTCCTGCAACCAACAATGCAAAGAGGTAGAGTAGTTTTACTCACACACATTAGCACCCACCTCTCATTTTCTTCTTCCATCTTTGCCAATTTGATAATTAAAAAAAAATGCTATTTAGGTCTTCTGCTCATTTTTGGAGTGGGTTGTTTGTTTTTCTTGATATTGAGCTGTATGAGCTATTTGTATCTTTTGGAAATAAAGCTCTTGTCAGTTTCATCATTTGCAAATATTTTCTCCCATTCTATAGGTTGTCTTTTTGTTTATGATTTCCTTTGCTGTGCAAAAGAGGAACTGAAGATTTTTTAGAGTCACAACCTTTTCTAGTTTGTTATTTGCCTATATATTTGTTTCAATTTAACAATGTTTTGTGATATTCAGAAATTACACTTTTTTAGTGGTCATAATCCAATTACTTTTTTCATCCGTGAAGTCTTCCAGGTAATTGAATTTCTATAAGTCTCACTATGTAAGGGCCCTAATGTTCTTTCTGGTTTAGTTTAATTTGCAATAAAGGAGCCTTTTTCAGACATATGCTCTGGGTATCTCTGTCCAGTGTACCTTTCCTTAGATCTAGATTCTCCCTGATCCCCCATCCCTGCCCAGCACAACATGTGGGATTTTATTCCCCAGATCAAGGGATTGAACCAGAGCCCCTGGATTGGCAAAGGCTAGACTGCCAGGGAAGTCCCCTAGATCTAGATTTCTTAAGTGGAGTCTGAGATTCTTAAGTTGGAATTTCATTTTGCTTTAGTTTTTGAAGATTTCAAGTCAGGCTTTGCTTTTATTTTTTTCATAGTGTGAATTCCTCAGAGGACCTCATTGGAATTTTCCTAAGTTGAATATTGTTTTAGTTTTATTTGTGCTGGATCAGGAGTTGGCAAACTATAATGTGCAATGTGTCCTTGAGTGCTCAGTCATGTCTGACTCTGCAACCCTGTGGACTGTAGCCCACCCGGCTCCTCTCTCCAAGGAATTTTCCAGGGAAGAATACTGGAGCAGGTTGCCATTTCCTACTCCAGGGGATCTTCCTGACCCAGGGATTGAACCCCTATCTGCTGTGTCTCCTGCAGGTGGATTCTTTACCACTGAGCCACCTGGGACACCCAGCAAACTATAGTCAGAGGGCCAAATCTGGCCCCCTGCCTGTTTTTGTAAATAAAGTTTTATTGAAACATTCAGGGACACTCGTGTATACATTGTCCATGGCTGCTTTTACACTAGATGGGCAGAGTTGAGCAGTCATGACAGAGACTGTACAACCCAAATGACCTAAAATACTCACTCTCTGGTCCTTTACAGAAAACGTTTGCACCTCTGTGCTTGATCAACATAACTGCCTGCTTCCTGGCTTTCCTTTCTTCATGAAAAATGGGCCCCCATTTCTGTCTTTTGCACCTGTTAAGTTCTTCGATGGTCCTGACTAGTCTTTTCTTTATGAACAGAATGTCTTTGGACGCGATCAAGAACATTTTTGTTGCTTTTCTCTACTTATATATCTTTAGAACTAAAATTTAAAATGCATTTTTCACAAATTAAAATTTCAACAAACTTCTAAAACGTTTAAAGAATCATTCTCAATTTCTCTTGACCAGTTGCTGCAGATGAGTAATTTCAGTGGCGCAGCTATTTTTTCTCTTCTAAGAGTCACTGAAATGGCAACCCACTCCAGTATTCTTGCCTGGAGAATTCCATGGACAGAGGAGCCTGGCGGGTGAAAAGTCCGTGTCGCAGAGTCGGACACGACTGAGCAACTTTCACTTCACTTCACTTCGAAGGTCACTGGCTTGCAGATTACCCCAAATGCCACTAGATGGCGCATAAATCAGCCCTCATCTCTCCAGTACCCCCAGTCATGGGAGTCTCTTGAGTTGGTGTTTTGAAATCTGCTTCCCTCCAAACGAATTAACTCTTGATAAGCAGGGAAAGATTACATTAGGACCATTTTCCAAATGAGTGTAAAATACTCAGAAACATTCCAATATAGATTATATGCATTTTCTGGGCTTGCAAGTTAATTGATTATAAAATAATAAAACTATCACCAATCCAGTATTTAAATTTTTTTCTATTTATTTATGGCAGTGCTGAGTTTTCATTGCTGCACTTGGGCTTTCCCTAGTTGCAGCGAGCAGGGGCTACTCTCCAGCTGCAGCGCGTGGGCTTCCCTTGGTGGTGGCTTCTCTTGTTTCAGAGCACAGGCTCTAGGGCATGCAGGCTTTAGCAGTTGTGGTACACAGGTTCAGTTGCCTCATGGCATGTGGAATCCTTCCAGACTAGGGAGAAGGCAGTGACACCCCACTCCAGTACTCTTGCCTCGAAAATCCCGTGGACGGAGGAGCCTGGTGGGCTGCAGTCCCTGGGGTCGTGGAGAGTTGGACACGACTGAGCGGCTTCACTTTCACTTTTCACTTTCATGCATTGGAGAAGGAAATGGCAACCCACTCCAGTGTTCTTGCCTGGAGAATCCCAGGGACGGGGGAGCCTGGTGGGCTGCCATCTATGGGGTCACACAGAGTCGGACACGACTGAAGTGACTTAGCAGCAGCAGCAGGGCACAGGCTTTGTTGCCTCATGGCATGTGGAATCCTTCCAGACTAGGGATCGAACCTGTGCTCCCTGCATTGGCAGGCAAATTCTTAACCACTGGACCACTAGGGAAATCCCAGGAGTTTTACTAATGCTTCATTATTTGAATTAAAATGGTTAAAAAATTTACAGGAATTCCCTGGTGATTTAGTGGTTAGGACTCTGTGCTTCCATTACAGGGGACATGGGTTTGATTCCTGGTCCAGGAACTAAGATCCTGAATGCTGTGAAGCACAGCAAAAAAAAGAGAAAAAAGTCAATAATTTCAGAATTATTTTCCATTTAATTAACACAGAAGTATTTATCAGCACAAGGTCTGGATCCAAAACACTGTTAGGTGGCCCATGAAATTGTGTAAATTTCTAAGATCAGAAGAAATAAATAAGTTCTTAGGGTGAGAATTATATTCATCTTTACATTAATACAGTCCTAAAAATGTAAAAATTTTGAATTTGTATAAAATTTAAATAAATTAAAATGTTGGTTTTATTTCATTGGATAAATGAAATTTTATTTAAATAAAAATTAGAAATAAAATTTACTTAAAAATAAAAAACAATTTTTTTCTTTGGCTATGTCTCATGGCTTGCAGAATCTTAGTTCTTCAACTGGGGATTGAAGTTGGGTCTCCTGCGATGGAATCAAGGAGTCCTAGCCATTGGGCAGCCAGGGAATTCCTTCCCTTTTTAAAAATAATTTTCAGGAATTCCCTGGTAGTCCAGTGGTTAGAACTTGGTGCTTTAACTGCTGAGGGCCCTGGCTTCAATCCCTGGTTGAGGAACTAGGATCCCACAAGCCTTGAGGCTTGGCCAACACCTCCCCCATAAAAAAAAAAAAAAAAAAAACAACAACAACCCCAAAAGCAATTTTTATGGAGGAAGGCAAAAGTGCCTAGGAACTGTGGAAGACATATAGCCTTGGGTATCAAATTTTCTAAAAGTATTACTTTGTTCATTTCAGATATCAATGTTACAGGCTTTGCCTCTCTTGGGTATCCTTTTCACACAGATAGTAGAGGCTTGTGTAAATTCTTAGCCCACATCCCCTTGGCCGCAATTTCCTGTCTTACCTGTCAGACTGAATTCCCTGTACATGTGGCAGGTGTGGAAGTCCTGGGAGATTAATGCCTCCTGGTGGAAATTCTTGAGCAAGATGATTGGGGATTGGTGGATAAACAGCCCCCCTCACTACCCCTCAAGGACCTCCAGGTGGGATTGAATTGTAGTAATGCTCCTGAAGAAAGTCACTGGCCACCAGGCTCTACAAGGATTGAGTCACAGACCACTGCAGTCACTGACCTTCAACACACCCTGAAAGGAGTTCAGGGTGGGGATCAGGAATGAAATTCTTCGTGTTCTGGGAAAACTGGCAGAACAGCCCTTCAGATAATTAGATTTTCAGGAGAGATTTTTATGAGCCCAATTTCTTGCATCACTGACTCAATGGACATGAACTTGAACAAACTCTGGGAGATAGTGAGGGATAGGGGAGCTTGGTGTGCTGCAGTCCATGGGGTCGCAGAGTCGTATACAACTCAGTGACTGAACAACATTTTCTTGCATCTTCCAAAGTTAGAAAAGCACTAAAATCAAAAACATATCTGCTCCTTGTGACTAGCAGCAACCTTCTACTGAGGTGCATGCTTGATTGCACTTCCCCTTTCTCCAAAATCTGACTCCCCTGCACCCCCGCCCCGCCGCCCCACTTCCAAGCAGTTGCTCAGAGCTCTCTGAGGGGCTGTCTCCCAAGCTTTGAAGTGTTAGTCACTCAGTCACACGTCTGACTCTTTGTGATTCCATGGACTATAAGCCTGCCAGGCTTTTCTGTTCATGGAATTCTCCAGGCAAGAACACTGGAGTGGGTAGCCGTTCCCTTTTGCAGGAGATCTTACCCACTCAGGGATCGAACCTGGGTCTCCCACATTGCAGGCGGATTCTTTACTGTCTGAGCCACCAGGGCAGCCCTCTCTCAAGCTTTAGTGCTCAGTAAGTCCCCAACTTAAACTGAAACTGACAGCTCTCATGTTGTGTGTTTTTATTTCAGTCAACATCTTGATAACACACCTTTTATGGTCTGTCTCCCTTCACCACTCCTGTCTTTGGAGATGACGTTCCAGATAAATTGCTTGCTTTGGAATCCTTGCCTCAGGATCTGTTTCTAGGGGAACTCAGAATAATGCCCTGAAGTTCTTACCCCCTCTCCCTGCCCCAAATATTGTAATTTACTCCTTATAAGGTTCTTGTGATTTTATTAAAAAATTTTTTTAAATCAAGAACATTTTTTAATTTTATTTAAAATAAAATAGTTTTTCGCCATGTGTGGCATGCGGGATCTAATTCTTTGATGAGGGATCAAATCCGTGCTTCAGTATAAGCATGATGTCTTCATCACTGGACAGGCAGGGATGTCCCTCTTTTCTTTTGTTTTTTTTCAATTGAAATATGTTTGACTGTGTAACTTTAAGGTATATCCTATACTGATATATTGTAAATATAATTACCATTGAAGCCAGGCTTCCTAGGTGGCGCTAGTGGTAAAGAACCTGTCTGCCAGCGCAGGAGATGTAAGAGATGTGGGTTCGACCTTGAGGTTGGGAAGACCCCCTGGAGATGGTAAACCTCTCCAGTATTCTTGCCTGAGGAATCCCATGGACTGAGTAGCCTGCAGGGCTGCAGTCCACAGGGTTGCAAAGTGTCGGACGTTACTGAAGTGACTTGGCACGGACGCACCATTGTAACCATAGCAGCCTCTCTTATCATGTCACATAATTATCATTTCTTTTTTATGGTGGGAATAATTAAGATCTGAGATTCCCTGCCAATGCAGGAGACCTGGGTTCAATCCAGGTTGGGAAGTTTCCCTGGAGAAGGAAATGACAACCCACTGCAGTATTCTTGCCTGGGAAATCCCATGTACAGAGGAACCTGGAGGGCTACAGTCCAAAGGGTTACAAAAGAGTGAGACACAACTTCGCAACTAAACAATAATTAAGATCTAGTCTCTTAGCAACTTTGACGTTTTTAATATAAAATGGTCTATATTCACTATGCCATGCATTAGATCTCTAGGGCTTATTTCCTGATAGTTGCAAGTTTGTATACTTAAACATCATCTCTCCAATTCCCCACCCACCTCCCAGCCCCTGGTAATGACCATTTTACTATTTATCCCTAACTCCCACCATATATATATATATATATATATATATATATATATAAAGTTTGACTTTTATGTTCTACAAATAAGTGAGGTCATACAGTGTTTTTCTTTCTCTATCTGATATTTCACTTAGCATTATGTCCTCAAAGTCCATTCATATTGTCAAATGGCAATATTTCCTTCTTTCTCATCTCTGAATCATATTCCGATGTGATATGTACCAATCTTCCTTTTTCATTCATCTTTTAATGGGCACCCAAGTTATTTCCATACCTATGATTTTCTTGTCTATTGTAGAGCTGCTAGCTGTGTGATATTAGGAAAACCATGACCTCATTTCTTGTGTATTTATTTTTGCTATTTATTTATTTGACTGCATTGGATCTTAGTTGCAGCATGCGGGATCTTCGTTGCTGTGGGGGGGGGGCTCTGTAGTTGTGTCACTGGGACTCCAGAGTTCTGGGGCTCAGAAGTTGCCTTGTACCACCTCGTGGGCTTCGCTGCTGCTCAGCATGTGGGATCTTATTTTCCCAACCAGCGATGACAACTGCGTCCCCTACATTACAAGGCGGATTCTTAACTACTGGACTACCAGGGAAGTCCCACAATGGCCTCATTTCTGTACCCCCCCCTTTTTTTTTGTAAAACAGGGATGATTATCCTTTCTCACTGGCACATGATTTTAGCAGAGCGTTACTGAGTTGTCCTATCCCATCTCCTCTGCCTTCTCCTCTCAGGTTGCTGAGAAGCAGCAGGAAAATGTCACCTGGCTGGTGACAGAGTTTTTGCTGGTGGGTTTCTCCAACCTCCCAGACCTGAGGACCACCCTTTTTGCACTGTTCTTCCTCACATACCTGGTTACCCTCAGCGGCAACGTCACCATCATCACCGTCATCCATGCGGACCGGACCCTGCACACACCCATGTACCGCTTCCTGGCGGCGCTGTCCCTCTCTGAGACCTGCTACACTCTGGTCACCATCCCCAACATGCTGGCTCGTCTTTGGATGGAGAACCAGGTCATCTCCATTTCTGGCTGTCGGGCTCAGATGTTCTTCTTCCTGGGTCTGGGATGCAGTCACTGCTTCCTCCTCACTCTGATGGGTTACGACCGCTACGTGGCCATCTGCCACCCTCTGCGCTATTCGCTGATCATGAGACCCACGGTTTGCCTCTGCCTGGGAGCCCTGGTTTTCTGCTCCGGCTTCTCGGTGGCCTCCATCGAGACGAGCCTGATCTTCTCCTCGCGCTTCTGCCGCAGCAACCGGGTGGAGCACTTCTTCTGCGACATCGCCCCCGTCCTGAAGCTCAGTTGTGCTGAAAGTGCCAGCAAAGCGCTGGCCATCTTCTTCCTGAGTATCCTTGTGGTACTAATCTCCTTTCTCCTTATCCTCCTCTCCTACGCCTTCATCGTGGCCGCCCTCCTGAGGATCCCCTCGGCCGCTGGCCGGAGCAAAGCCTTCTCTACCTGCGCTGCCCACCTCACCGTGGTCATCGTGCATTTTGGCTGCGCCTCCATCATCTACCTGAGGCCCGAGTCCGGAGGGAACCCCGACCAGGACCGCCTGGTGGCTGTGTTCTACACGGTGGGGACACCGCTGCTGAACCCGGTGGTGTACACTTTGCGCAATAAGGAGGTGAGGGTGGCTCTGAGGAGGATCCTGGCCCGAAGCCATGTAATTTTAAAATAAACACTCCTTGGGACTTTTCTGGTGATCAAGTGGCTAAGTCGCAGCACTCCCAATTCAGAGGGCCCGAGTTCCACCCCTGGTCACCAAACTAGATCCCACATGTCAGCAACTAAGAGTTCATTTGGAGCTGTGGTGCTGGAGAAGACTTTTGAGAGTCCCTTGGACAGCAGGAAGATCAAACCAGTCAGTCCTAAAGGAAATCAACCCTGGATATTCATTGGAAGGACTGATACTGAAGCTTCAGCTTCAGTACTTTGACCACTTGATACAAATAGATGACTCATTGGAAAAGACCCTGATACTAGGAAAGATTGAAGGCAGGAGGAGAAGGGGACAACAGAGGGTGAGGTGGTTGGATGGCATCACCAACTCAAGGGACATGAGTTTCAGCAAGCTCTGGGAGATGGTGGAGGACAGGGAAGCTTGGTGTGCTGCAGTCCATGGCATCACTAAGAGTGACTGAACAACAGCAACAACAATAAGCAAAAAAAAAAAAAAAAAGAAAAAATCCTGCATGCTGCAACTAAAGACCTGGTACCACCAAAAAAATAAAAAAAATAAGAAAAAAAACCCCCCCACAAAACACTCTCTCTACGTTTCCCCTCTAGCTTTTTCATGAACACGTGCCCTGCCAGATACTCAGTTTCTCTGCCACTCAACTCCCCAAACTGGAAAACAGGTTACTCCCATAACCTTAAATGAAATAGTCTAGGTGAGGCAATTCACAAACAGTGCCTGGGACCCAGCAGAAACTCCATAAAAGCTGCCTTTTCCCTTCATCTTCAATTACAATTTACAAAGTTGTGATTTGAGAGGCAGGCAGTATTAGCAAGAGGAGGGTTTCTCTGACTTGTAAAAATCTTGGTGCTGAAAGATCTGAAGGCATTTTCGTAGCCAGGCAGAACCGGAAGGACTAGTGCGGCTGCTCAGTGTCATACACCAAGCACACACTCCTCAAATGCAGAGCATCCTCTCTGAGGTAATAGCTTGATGAGTCATCTGTTCACAGCATCCGGTCCGAACTGTCCTTTGAACTCCGGACAGGTTTCTTGTGGCTGGTGACTCACAGACTTGAAAAAAAAAAGACAAAAACTTCCAATCTACATGCAAAATAAATGTTAAAGACACAGTGAGCCCAAAACCTCAGTGGAAACACACAGAAGTCACTGAATTTAGCAATTCAAATATTTAGTTAAGCAGGACTTGTGAAGACTCCTGCACTGCTGTGAGTAACGTCTTTGTCCCTGGCCCTTGGCTCAGTTCTCTGGGAGGTTCCTTGCAGCCCTCTGTTCCCCATCGCTACTTCTGAAGCTTTCTCCTTCCATTTCCTACTGGGATGGTTTTAAGGGCCTCATGGCATAACCCTGGGGCATTGTTTTCTCTTTTTGGCCTCACCTTGAGGCTTTCAGGCTCTTAGTTCCTGGGGCCCACAGTGAAAACCCCGAGTCCTAGGACTGCCAGGAAACTCCCCAGGGAGTGTACCAGAGAGTCATGATCCTTTGAAGGCCAAGTTCATAATTTCTCTCAAAAATGTAGTAGGTGTCTGGTCTTTTTATCTCCAGGCAGCTCCACGTGCAAGTAATGACAAAGATTTCCCCTGACACAGCTCTTTTGTTTCTCCTTTTCATTTCTTAGACTGTGGCAAAAATACTTACAACATAAAACTGACTATCTTAACTACCTTTGTTTATTTATTTAAAAATTGTTTATTTGCCTGCGTTAGGTCTTAGTCCTGGCATGTGAGATTAAAAAAAAAAAAAGTTTACTTATTTGACTGTGCCAGGTCTTAGTCACAGCATGTGGGAACTAGTCTCCTGACCAGGGATTGAACCCAGGCCCCTCTGCATTGGCAGCTCTGAGTCTTAGCCACTGGACCACCAGGGAAGTCCCCACATGTGAGATCTTTAGTTGCAGCATGCATGATCTTTTTTTTAACTGCAGCAGGTGGGAACTTCCCAGGTGGTGTAGCTGGTAAAGAATCTACCTGCCAATGCAGGAGACACTAGTTTGATCTCTGGGTAGGGAAGATCCCAGCCCAGGGATCAAACCTATATCTCTTACATCTCTTGCATTGGCAGGTGGGTTCTTTATCACTAGTGCTACCTGGGTAGCTCAGTGGTATTAGATCCGTTTAGAATGTCTTGCCACCATCCCCACCATCCATCTCCAGAGAAACTCCGAAATATCAATAGTAGGACCACTGAGAGAGGAGGCTGGGTCCTGCCCAGATAAAAGACCAAACGTTTCTTCCTTAAAATAAAAACCGAATTTATTTATTTGTTTGGCCACACTGGGGATTAGTTGTGGCACGTGGGACCTTCCCCTGTCTTCACTGTGGCATGTGGGATCTAGTCCCCTGACTGGGAATCAAACCTGGGCACCCTGTATTGGGAGCACGAAGTCTTAGCTACTGGACCACCAGAGATGTCCCAAGACCACATATTTCTCACTCTTGAAGTCAAGGAGAACTTCTTGACTAGAAAACTTCTTGGTGGTCAAAAGTCTACCCGTAGGCCTCTTTGCTGGAATTTATCTCGGCTAAGAAATGCTTGTGTGCACATGTGATGACCTGAGATACATCAGATACGGACTCAGAACCAGGCAAATCAGTGAAAGAAATGCCCCATAAAAGTGATTCAAACCCCCTGACTCTCTTTCTGAGTCCGCCCATGTGTCTACTCACACGTACTGTATTCTTTTTCTTCCTAATAAACACTTCACTTGTTTCACTACTTTCTATCTTTGTGGGAAGACAGAAAGTCTTTCTGCCTTTTGTGCAAAGTCAAAGGGCCAGGGCCTGTGTCACTGACAACTGGTCTAGAGGCTGAGTCAGCGCTCTCACTGTTGCAGCCCAAACTTAATCTATGGCTGGGAACTGAAACCCTGCTTCAAGCTGCTGCTGGCTTAAGGTCAGTCACCTGAGATCAGTTAGACCTTGGCATTCTCTCAAGGATGTGGAGAAATGGTCAGTTTCTTGCTATAACTGCCTCTTCAGGGCCCTTTGTATCGCTGCTTCTCTGTGAGCCCCCAAGTCACCAGAATCAGCCAATTTAAACTGTAGTCTGCATGGAGAGAGAATACCTTCATGTTATTAGAGCCCCTTCTACCTCTGTATGCCTCAGAACGTGCATGCATGCTCAGTTGCTCAGTTGTGTCTGACTCTTTGTGACCCCATGGACTGTAGCCCTCCAGGTTCCTCTGTCTATGGGATTCTCCAGGCAAGAATACTGGAGAAGCTTGCCATTTCCTCTTCCAGGGGATCGTTCCAACCCAGGGATCAAACCCTCATCCCCTGCATTGCCGGTGAATTCTTTACCATCTTCAGTTCAGTTCAGTCACTTAGTTGTGTCTGACTCTTTGCAACCCCATGGACTGAAGCACACCAGGACTCCCTGCCCATCACCAACTCCTTGAGTTTACTCAAACTCATGTCCACTGAGTCAGTGATGCCATCCAACCACCTCATCCTTTGTCATCCCCTTCTCCCCCTGCCTTCAATCTTTCCCAACATCAGGGTCTTTTCAAATGAGTCAGTTCTTCTCATCAGGTGGCCAAAGTATTGGAGTTTCAGCTTCAACATCAGTCTTGCCAATGAACACTCAGGACTGATCTCCTTTAGGATGGACTTTACCGTCTTAGCCACTGGGAAAGTCCACCTCTCTCTTTAATGATAGTGGGAAGAAGCAACAACTATAACAAACAGCCTGGCTTTCCCTAACCACCTCCCAGAGAGCTACAGACTCGACAAACACAGTCAGCTATTCATGACTCACAGTTGTGCTTGCACTTGGTGAGGGTGACTGCCAGCCCAGGTGGTGCTGTCTTTGTTTCAAGGAGATGGGAGCAGAGACTGGGGCCTTGCGTCACAGTTTAGAAGGAGCTTGATGACTTGGGTTCCTTTTTGTTCTTTTTTAAAGATAAGTTTATTTGCTTTTGGCTGTTCTGAGTCTTCTTTGCTGTGTGCAGGCTTCTCTCTAGTTGCAGTGAGCAGGCCTTCTCATTGCAGTGGCTTCTCTTGCTGCAGACCTTGGGCTCTAGAGTGTCTGGGCTTTAGGAGTTGCAGTGAGTGAGCTCTAGAGTAGAGGCTCAGTAGTTGGGGCACCCGGGCTTAGTTGCCCCTTGGCATGTGAGATCCTCTGGGACCAGGGCTAACCTGTGTCCTCTGCATTGGCAGGTGGATCTTTAACCACCACATGCCATGCGGTGAGGCCAAAAAAAAAAAAAGAAAATTCCTTTCTGGTTTTGCAACTCACTTAGGATGAAATTCAACATAAGCACAGGGGGATCTTGGTGGGTCCCTAACACTACACCCTGGGATAGGCATGAAGGAGCTATATGGTTGAAGCACGGTGCCCATTTTTGAGGTGCTCCCAGTCTGGAGTCTCAGGCAGCGCTGCTTGAATTCACATTCTGCCTCTATCACTTACAAGCTGTGCAACCTTGGGTAACTTCCTTTGTTGTAGCCAGGTGTTCTGGGAAATAAACTCACTCAGAAGGACAATGCAGATGGTGGAGTGCAGTTTATTACACCGGCGGGCCCAAGGCAGAGTCTCCTCTTAGCCAAAGACCAAGACCAGTTTTTGTGAAAACCTTATATACCCTAAGTGTATGTGCTCAAACCCACCTTCCCAAATTCTCTGAAACTAGTCTGAACAAAGGAAAAGAAAGATACAATCAAAGTTAACCCGTATGCCTTAAGCCTAGGTAGTTAACAGTGGACAATTATCAATAGGCCTGTGGTCATATCCCAATATAATTTATGATTCTTTTCGTCTACACAGATAATTAGGGTATTCTTTTAGGTGATGGAGAGTCTAGGTACGAGCCCGGGGGCTCTTCCATCCAGGGGGTCTGGTTTTCCAGTTGGTACCTCATTTCCATAGATACTGGGCGTATAGCTCAAAGTCCACAGTCCGGCCCGAGATGGAGTCCTGCTTTCAAGATGGAGCCTGTTCTGTCCGTTTCCTCCATTCCTCGCCTTGATGCTCTTATCTCATAGTATGGGCATCACTCATAGGGATATACTGCACCCTGGCTCTCTGACCGCCAGTTTGGGAGAATGACACCAACCTTTGGGTTACAAAGTTCATAATACATTGTAAAATGCAGGGTCCACAAAGCAGAACTATCAAGGCAACTAAAACAATGGTAAACATAGTTAGTTTTCCACCAATCGCCCTTCACCCAAGATAGGACTGAAGTCCAGAAAGGAATGTTTTCATTTGACATTGCTTTTACCTGGTTTTTCATGTCATCTAAAGCAGCTGATACATTGCCAGATAAACCAGGAATATATACATAACATTCAACCTTAATTATAGCACAGGTCCCTCCTTGAGCAGCTGTGAGCATGTCCAAAGCCATTCTATTTTGAATTACTGCTTTTCTCATTTGGATTTGTTATTCATTTAAGGCTTGGATGGCTTTAGCACTATCTAGGAGGGCCTGTTTTGTAAAATTAGTCAAGGCTTCTACTTTAATCATAGTATCTGTTGTCCCTATAAAAGGTGCGAATAAGGCAGCAATATACTCATACCACTGAAATGCAGACCTCATCCACCTAGCACATAAACAAGGTAGATATACTGGGGCTTGTTGTAGGTTAGGCTTTATGCTGCCATGGGCAAAAGCGAATCCCAGTGTGCAGCAGCCTACCCAGCCGATTAGTCACCAAGGCCAAAGGTTAGGCCCACAAAGCCATTGGGTTCCGTTGGGTGCCACCCAGTGGATTCCAGGGTTATATTTCCAATCAGAGCCTGGTCAATGGATGGACTCGTTGGGGTGGTATGTGACCTTGAATGTTCATTTACATTGTTTGGGGGATAGATACCCCATGTATTTTAGTTCTTTTGGGTCTAATGGACAGTCACCAAACCCTACCCTTTGTTCTTTTTGTTCCCAGCATATAGTGGTGGGAGTAATTAATTGACCCTTTTCTGGGGTCATCCAGAAATATCCATCCCAGACTTGGTAGAATTGTTCAACATACCTAGAGGCCTGATCTCCCTCGCTGGTCAGGGAGCTTTTCTCCTTTTTGCTCCTTAAATATAAAGGATAGGCTTTTGTTACTTCTATGAAACTGGTGTTTACATCAAATGTAACCCCATGACCTGAGTCTATTGACTGTAGGTCTGGCTTACACCAAGAGAGCAGGGAGAGATTATGACTGATAATAGAAAGGAAAGTCTCTTTTTGTTGTCCCAGAAAAGAGCAGAGTGGTTTAAAATCTCCTTGGTGGAGTGGTGACACCCACCAAGGAAGTCCATCCATCACAGACAGAGGCATAGCCCCACATACCCAGCAGTTGGAGGTATTGCGGAAGTCCGTGTAGGAATGTGCCCATGAGATGAAAACATTGTCCTGAGTTGAAACGGAAGTTAAACTCAAAATCACGTTGATGAGGCCAAGAGGCAGGAGTTGATTATGTGGCTTCATCCTGAAGGGGCTCGTCCTGAATCTTCTTTTCCTTCTTCTTCTTAAGGATGATCTTAGTCTCTTGAGGGTCAGTGGGGTCCCTCTGGGCAGTCCACTCAGCGTTTTCTGGGTCTGGTGGTATGTGCTCTTCATCCTCATGTGGTGGATCCAGGGAGTGACACCTGCAACTTTAACTGCTGTAGGGGTGATTAGAACAACAGTATATGGACCCTCCCAATGTGGGGCCAAGGAGCCATGATTCCAGTCCTTGACCCACACCTGATCCCCGGGCACAAATTCGTGAATCTGTTTCCCAAGGGGGAATGGCACCCTTTCCTGTACAAACTTAGCTACCTGATTTATTACCTTACCCAGTTGTTCCACCTGTTGTGAAATATCATCTCCCCTTACCCGAGGCAAATTTGTTGACACCAGTTTTATTATGGGAGGGGCCTCCCATGCACATTTTCGTACAGAGAATAGCCAAAGGACTGTGCGGTCATCCTGAATCTGAGCAGAGCCATCGGAAACAAGTCCATCGAGGAGCAGTCAGCCTCTATGATCCACTTGGAGAGTGTCTCTTTAAGAGTCTGGTTGGTTCCTTCCACCATCCCAGAACTCTGGGGCCTATATGCTGTATGTAATTTCCACTAAAAGTGTTGCTTACTTGTTGTACTAAATCAGCCACAAAAGCCGGGTCATTGTCTGATACGATGCTGGTAGGAAATAAAAATCTAGGTACTATCTCCCTAAGCAGGCACCGGGCTACTTCTGATGCTCTTTCAGTCCGGGTAGGAAAAGCTTCTACCCATCCTGAGAACGTACATACCGTGACCAGCAGGTAACAGTAGGGTCTGTGAGGTTTCATTTCAGTGAAGTTCACTTCCAGGTGTTTAAAGGGCAGCATGCCTTTTAGCTGAAATCCTGGAGGTTTTTGTCTGTGCCGAGAAGCAGCATTGACCTGTGAGCAGGCAGTGCAGTTCTGAGATTCTGTCCTACATAGGGAAGAGAGGTGGGGAACCAAGAAATATTTTTGAATTAGCTCTTCCAGTTTATTATGGCCTAGATGGGTCGCTTGGTGTTTGGCTTACCAGAGTGGGTGCCAGCTCCTCCAGTACCAATAATTTGCCACTTGGCAATTTCCATCGTCCCTTTTCAGTCTTGATGGTCCCGTCTGCTTTGGCTAGTTGGTTTTGGGCTTCAGTGTATTTTGGAGAGTCCAGCGTTAGCTCAGGCAGCTCCGCCAATATGAGAGCTTTAATAGGGGCCTCACTTGTCACCCCCAAACCCTCAGCTGCTTGTTTAGTGGTCTTATCTGCCAGTCTGTTTCCCCAAGCCAAGGGGGTATCCTCTTATTGACGTCCTCAGCAGTGTATGACTGCAACCCTTTCTGGTTCCCAGACAGCATCTAATAGGGTCAGAATTTCTTCCTTATTTTTAATATCTTTTTCACTAACTGTCAAAAGGAAGCTCTCCTTATACTGATCTCTGTGTACATGTAGTGCGGCAAAAGCATACCTGGAGTCAGTGTAAATATTTGTCTTCTTACCTTTTGACAGCTGAGGGTCTGGATTAGAGCATATAGTTTGGCCCGTTGAGCAGACCAGTGTGATGGCAGAGACCTAGCCTCAGTGATGGTTCCTTCCATGACTCCTGCATATCCCGACAGTTGTTGTCCTTGTTTCACCAGGCTGGTGCCGTTGGTGTACAGGACCAAATCTGGGTCCGGGATTAGCTCGTCTCTCAAGTCAGGTCTGCTGGCATATTTCCTTGCAATCAAGTGAGGGTCCACCTTCTCCCACAGGAAGGAGAGTGGCCGGATTCAGGGCCTGATGAGGCTCAATAGTAACATGGAGGTTTTCACATAACAGTCCCTGGTATTGAATAATCTGGGATGCCAAGAGCCATTTAGGGGGGTCCCCTCGCAGGAGAGTGTTGACCTCATGCGGGACTTTTGCGATCAAATCTTGGTCCAAAGTCAGCTTGGTTGCCTCCTGGACCAGTAAGGCAACTGCAGCAACTGCCCCTTCCTGTAAGCATCCCAGCCACCCAGTGGCAACGTTGTCCAGCCGTTTCGGGAGATAAGCCATGGGTCTGTCCCATGTCCCCATAGTCTGGGACAACACTCTCATAGCCACCTTGTCCTTTTCAGTCATGTGAAGAGCAAACGGCTTCGCAAGGTCGGCAGGCCCAAGGTGGATGCTGGCGTAATTGTACCAGGTTTGAGTTCTATTACCAGTGGGACTTGTTTTGCAAGCCTGGGGGTGTTATCTTCCACTCAGACCTCAGGGAATTGTTGCGTTAACTCTCCCTCTCCACTGTTTAGCCCATCCGGGTTCCCTTCCGGGATATCGTGCAACCTCCATTCATCTTGAGGGGTTACTGAGAGGAAGAGTAAATAGGTGGTTGAGCCCACTTGCAGAGTGGGTCTTTCATGAGGGGAAAGGTCACTTGTGTCCCCAATTTAGACAGCAAAGTCTCTTCCCAACTAAGGTACTGGGCATTCAGGGATGTATAAAAATTCATGAGTCACTTGGTGTTCCCCCATCTGACATTTTCGGGGTATGCTTAAGACACAAAGGCTGCATTTATCACCATCTGAGACCCAGCAGCCTCTGGATCTATTGGCATATAAAGTATATAGGCTTTGCACAGTCTTTCATAGAACTCAGAGGGTGATTCATTTTCCCTTTGAATCACTTTGGAGGGTTTTGTCATACTCATAGGTTTTCGGGCCCCCTTCTTGAGACCTTGTAAAATAGCCACCCAATATCTCTCCAGGTGGCCCCTCCCTTCCTCTGTGTTACAGTCCCAACTGGGTCTCTTATCGGGGATGGCTAGTTCTGCCCACCGCTGCGGGTTTGCAATACCCTCAGGTGCCATTTCTCTTAACCATTTTCTGGCCTCAGTTAGGATCCTGTGTCTTTCCTCAGTGCTGAAAAGGGAGACTAGTACTTGCATTATGTCATCCCATGTAGGGTGGTAGGTTTGAAAAATAGTCTCCATTAGCCTAATCATGGCTTGTGGCTCCTCCAGGTACAATGGAGTGTATGTCTGCCGGTTTAATATATCCGTAGAGGAAAATGGCTGGTAATAATAGGCTACAGGGGGCGGATGGTAGTGCCCCATGTGTCCTGAACCGGAGGCTGTTGTAGCTCTCTGACGGGCATCTATAGTGGGGTTCTTTCCCTCTGTTCCTTGGTGGAGTGCAGCCTCTGTCTAATTCCTGTGTTTTCTTCCCCCTTCCCATCAGTACTCACCGGGAGAGGTGGATACAATCTTAGGAGGTCTGGCTGAGGTGGAATCCTGGGAGCGTTGACCAGAGCTCACCATCGCTGGGACTGGAGCCTGCCAAAATGGCGGCTCTACTATCTCCAGGAGAGTTGACAGAGGAGCAGCGGCTGCTGCAGGAACTTCACCTGGCCCTAGATCGGGCATTAAGGTGGCCTCCGGTCCTGGTGGAGCATTGGGTGGTGGGCGTGTCATCATCCAGTACAGAGGAGGGGGCAGGTCATCCCCATCCAAATCCTGTAGAATTTCTTTCTTTTATCATCAGTCAATTTTTGTGCCATTAATATTTTTCCCTTTCCCTTCTAGATACAGAACCTTGTCCAAGTAGGAGGGTCTTGAGCTAACCCTAGCCGTGAGTCAATATATGGGTATTGATCCAGGCGTCCTGGCTTTCCTTTGACTACTGTATAGACTGCTTCCACTATTTTTAAGTTCATGATGTCTGCTGGTGGCCATCCTACTCCAATAGGGGGCCATTCAACCTCACAGAATATGTGGAGGTGGTTAGGTGTCATCTTCACCCCATAGTTTCCTCCAAATCCCTTCTTTAAATTTTTATCATGCACTCCAGCACAGTTGCCTTAGATTCACTTCCCCCCATCTTGCTTACCTTCTCAGACCTTCTTCTACTTTTTCTTTTCGTTCTGAAGTTCTCCGTACCCTATGTACTTCTGATGTTTCCACTCAACGAGACACTTAAATTTGCCATTCCGCCTCCTTCCTAAATGGGGTGAGGAGAGCCAGATCCCAGAGGGAGAAGGGGGGTCAGTGTGTCTTCACCTGCTGGTCAGCACGGCTGAACCAGAACGCCACGTAGTCCAAGACTGTTTCTCCCTTAACTTTAAAAGTCTATTCTGGCTTGGTGGGCTTGATTGGGTGCAGATGAAAACACAGAGGGGTTAAATATCCCATGTCCCAGGCCGTTTTGGCTTTTCCTGAGAAAAGCCAATTCATACTCAATTATGTATCCTCCTCCTTCTAGCCTGACAATTCCGAGGGAGTCAAGAATTTCATAACAAATGGGACACCTCCTTGGCTAGGGCAGAATATGAGTGCACAAAGACCAAGTTTCTTCTCCTAACAATCACCTGGTGATTTCTTGGTAATAATTTTCCCCAACACGGTGTGGATGCCACCTCCTAAATAACACTCACAAATTTCCTTCCTAAGCCCCAACACGCTCGTCAACCTGTGCACCAAGCAATCGCTGCCACCTGCCTAGTCCAGGCTCCTGTGGATCCATGCCCTTTCTAGTCCCCCCAGGGGGGTGACCAGGCCCCCTCTTCCACCCTGCCTGGTGGGTTCCTCCTCACCTGAGCGCTCAGTTCCCCTGCTGCCATTCACTACCTGCTAACGTGAAAGGTCCGGGTGTTGAGAAGCAGAATCCTTCCAGAAGGGAGAGGCACCTTCCCCCCTCTAGAAGATTCAAGCCTCAAGGCCTCAGAGTAGTCCCAAATGGGACTTGTCTCCTCAAAGTGAGGAGTTTCCTGGACAATGCACCAAATGTTGTAGCCACGCGTTCTGGAAAACAAACTCACTCAGAAGGACAATGCAGATAGTGGAGTGCAAGTAACTTTGTTACACCTGAGGGCCCAAGGCAGAGTCTCCTCTTAGCCAAGGACCCCACCAGTTTTTGAGAAAACCTTATATGCCCTAAGTGTACATGCTCAAACCCAGCTCCCCAAATTTTCTGAAACTAGTCTGAACAAAAGAAAAGAAAGATACAACCAATGTTAACCCGTGATTCGTATGCCTTAAACCTGTGATTCGTATGCCTTCAGCCTAGGTAGTTAATAGTGGATAATTATCAATAGGCCTGTGGTCATACCCCAATAAGCATAATAGAATTTATCATTCTATTCGGTTACACAGATAATTAGTGTTAGGTAGTTAGAATACGGAAAAGGAGTCCAGAATGGCAGTAGCTAGAAGACAAAAAGGAGTCCAGAATGGCGGTAGCTAGAAGACACAGGGAAAAGCCTGTGAAAATAGAACAAAGGAAGGTCCGAAGACTGAAGACCAGAGTGAGGACCTTAGGTAGAACAAACAACACTCCTGGCTAGCCCAGTTTACATAGGGCAGGCCCAGGGGGCAGGAAAAACATATAAAAAGAGGAGCCAAAGGGCCAGGAGTCTCTCTTTTCCCTGCAACGTGTGTGCTCATTCTCTCTCTTTTCTCTTTGTGTCTTTGGGTAGGCATGCCCTCATGCTTCAAGACGTATTTTTCTGTTATTTTCTAAATAAAACTCAGCTGTAATGCAGAGCTGTAATACTGATCTGTCCAAGAGCTATAACAGTCTATTTGAGACCTAAGATCTATAACAGGGCCTGTCTGAGAGCCGTGACACGCCAAGGGCTTTAACGTCCGTCACTTCAAATTTTTGTTGCGATGAGACAGAACCGAGGAGATCACACTCCCCTGACATCTATGGTGCTGTGACTTGGGTTTAACCTGGCTGAAACAACCTTGGCACAGCTCCTGCAAATAGGAGGCCAAGCACAGCAGGAGCCCAACTTGGCAAAAGCTCCAATGGTAGAATCAGAATGTGAAGAAAACCCAGCGCAAAATGACAAGAGGCCCATCACGCCAGAAACTGGGACAGTGAAAAAACGAACTCAGCAGAAAGCTCACATGACTCAGTCTCAGATTCCAGAAGACCTCCAGTTAAGGTAGGAGGTCCTTGCTCCTATGGCTGGAGGGACATATGCCAAACAAAATCATAATTCTTTACAATCTGTCATTTCTTGTTTCCTCAAACCCCTGTGAACAGGTGGGTGGCAGTGGGCCCAATTGAGGGACTCTGGAGAGGTTACTCCTCAGTTCAGTTCAGTCCCTCAGTCGTGTCCGACTCTTTGTGACCCCATGAATCGCAGCACGCCAGGCCTCCCTGTTCATCACCATCTCCCTGAGTTCACTCAGACTCACGTCCATCGAGTCAGTGATGCCATCCAGCCATCTCATCCTTGGTCATCCCCTTCTCCTCCTGCCCCCAATCCCTCCCAGCATCACAGTCTTTTCCAATGAGTCAACTCTTCGCATCAGGTGGCCAAACTACTGGAGCTTCAGCTTTAGCATCATTCCTTCCAAAGAAATCCCAGGACTGATCTCCTTCAGAATGGACTGGTTGGATCTCTTTGCAGTCCAAGGGACTCTCAAGAGTCTTCTCCAACACCACAGTTCAAAAGCATCAATTCTTCGGCGCTCAGCCTTCTTCACAGTCCAACTCTCACATCCATAACATGACTACTGGAAAAACCATAGCCTTGACTAGACGGACCTTAGTCGGCAAAGTAATGTCTCTGCTTTTGAATATACTATCTAGGTTGGTCATAACTTTTCTTCCAAGGAGTAAGCGTCTTTTAATTTCATGGTTTCAATCACCATCTGCAGTGATTTTGGAGCCCCCAAAAATAAAATCAGCCACTGTTTCCACTGTTTATCCATCTATTTCCCATGAAGTGATGGGACCGGATGTCATGATCTTCGTTTTCTGAATGTTGAGCTTTAAGCCAACTTTTTCACTCTCCTCTTTCACTTTCATCAAGAGGCTTTTTAGTTCCTCTTCACTTTCTGCCATAAGGGTGGTGTCATCTACATATCTGAGGTTATTGCTATTTCTCCTGGCAATCTTGATTTCAGCTTGTGCTTCTTCCAGCCCAGGGTTTCTCATGATGTTCTCTGCATAGAAGTTTTTTAAATAAGCAGGGTGACAATATACAGCCTTGACGTACTCCTTTCCCTATTTGGAACCAGTCTGTTGTTCCATGTCCAGTTCTAACTGTTGCTTCCTGACCTGCATACAGATTTCTCAAGAGGCAGGTTAGGTTACTCCTCAGTATGTCCCAAAGGCACTATCTGCTGAGCCCCAGTAACTGTTACCCAAGCCAGTGGAGGTTCTTCTGTTCTTAATCTTCTTTGTGCCAAGGATCAGACCAATGAAAATTGTGAGCACAGGTAAGATATTTAGCAGATTTTTTGGCAGGCTATGAAGGGGATTCCTTGGCACGTTTTTCCCACTGTTTTTTCCTTCTGTCCTTCAGCTCTCTCTCCTGGGACTCCAGCATGGCCAAAACCCAGGATGCCTGGCTTCAGGACCCAGTGAAGCTCAGGCTCTGATGTCTCATTGCAAAAATTCAGTGAGAGACAAAGTGATAGATAAGAGGTGGATTTGTTAGGATTCAGAGAGAAGCATACGCCTCAGGGTGTGGGCTATTGCAGAGGGCTCCGGCCATGGAATGGGGCTTGGGTAGGTTTTGGAAGCGGGGTGAATTCATATGCTAATGAGTGGAAGGATCATCCCAACCACTGGGGAACCACCAACTCCTCTGTCTTTTGACAGAGACTTGGAGCTGTCCTGCCACCTCTGGGTGTGTTGTTTAGCTTACATATTGGGGACTAAGGTTTACCTGAATTTGACTTGTCATCTTGGACCCAATTGATTTTAATCGGTTTACGTTATGCCCTTGAGCTGTGAAAAGAAGAGAAGCAAAAAGCAAAGGAGAAAAGGAAAGATATAAGCATCTGAATGCAGAGTTCCAAAGAATAGCAAGAAGAGATAAGAAAGCCTTCTTCAGCAATCAATGCAAAGAAATAGAGGAAAACAACAGAATGGGAAAGACTAGAGATCTCTTCAAGAAAATTAGAGATACCAAGGGAACGTTTCATGCAGAGATGGGCTTGATAAAGGACAGAAATGGTATGGACCTAACAGAAGCAGAAGATATTAAGAAGAGGTGGCAAGAATACACAGAAGAACTGTACAAAAAAGAGCTTCACGACCAAGATAATCACGATGATGTGATCACTCATCTAGAGCCAGACATCCTGGAATGTGAAGTCAAGTGGGCCTTAGAAAGCATCACTACGAACAAAGCTAGTGGAGGTGATGGAATTCCAGTGGAGCTATTTCAAATCCTGAAAGATGATGCTGTGAAAGTGTTGCACTCAATATGCCAGCAAATTTGGAAAACTCAGCAGTGGCCACAGGCCTGGAAAAGGTCAGTTTTCCTTCCAATCCCAAAGAAAGGCAATGCCAAAGAATGCTCAAACTACTGCACAACTGCAGTCATCTCACACGCTAGTAAAGTAATGCTCAAAATTCTCCAAGCCAGGCTTCAGCAATACATAAACCGTGAACTCCCAAATGTTCAAGCTTGTTTTAGAAATGGCAGAGGAACCAGAGATCAAATTGCCAACATCCACTGGATCATGGAAAAAGCAAGAGAGTTCCAGAAAACCGCCTATTTCTGCTTTATTGACTATGCCAAAGCCTTTGACTGTATGGATCACAATAAACTGGAAAATTCTGAGAGAAATGGGAATACCAGAGCACCTGACCTGCCTCTTGAGAAATCTGTATGCAGGTCAGGAAGCAACAGTTAGAACTGGACATGGAACAACAGATTGGTTCCAAATAGGGAAAGGAGTACGTCAAGGCTGTATATTGTCATCCTGCTTATTTAACTTCTGTGCAGAGAACATCATGAGAAACCCTGGGCTGGAAGAAGCACAAGCTGAAATCAAGATTGCCAGGAGAAATAGCAATAACCTCATATATGCAGATGACACCACCCTTATGGCAGAAAGTGAAGAGGAACTAAAAAGCCTCTTGATGAAAGTGAAAGAGGAGAGTGAAAAAGTTGGCTTAAAGCTCAACATTCATTCAGAAAACGAAGATCATGGCATCTGGTCCCATCACTTCATGGCAAATGGATGGGGAAACAGTGGAAACAGTGGCTGACTTTATTTTTGGGGGCTCCAAAATCACTGCAGATGGTGATTGAAACCATGAAATTAAAAGACGCTTACTCCTTGGAAGAAAAGTTATGACCAACCTAGATAGTATATTCAAAAGCAGAGACATTACTTTGCCGACTAAGGTCCGTCTAGTCAAGGCTATGGTTTTTCCAGTAGTCATGTTATGGATGTGAGAGTTGGACTGTGAAGAAGGCTGAGCGCCGAAGAATTGATGCTTTTGAACTGTGGTGTTGGAGAAGACTCTTGAGAGTCCCTTGGACTGCAAGAAGATCCAACCAGTCCATTCTGAAGGAGATCAGTCCTGGGTGTTCTTTGGAAGGAATGATGCTAAAGCTGAAACTCCAATACTTGGCCACCTGATGCAAAGAGTTGACTCATTGGAAAAGACTGTGATGCTGGGAGGGATTAGGGGCAGGAGGAGAAGGGGATGACCGAGGATGAGATGGCTGGATGGCATCACTGACTCGATGGATGTAAGTCTGAGTGAACTCCGGGAGTTGGTGATGGACAGGGAGGCCTGGCGTGCTGCGATTCATGGGGTCACAAAGAGTTGGACACGACTGAGCGACTGAACTGAGCTGAACTGTGCTATGCCATTTTTTCAAAGGCTGTGCTCTCCCCACTTCCCTCCTGTTTCATGCTCTTTTCCTGAGCCGCGTCCTGGCCCATGATGTTCGCTCTACAGTCTTCTGGAGGGACAACTAGAAAATAGCTAGCCCTTCGGAGGGAAATACCGTATAATATCCAACCCTTCTAGATATTCAGGCCTTTATCTTTCATGTTTCCTACAACATGTGCAACAATAGCATCTCTCAGTGAACCTGGTAGGGTGGGCGACAGGCACATAATGCCTGCTAGAAGTCCATCCGTTGGAATCCCTTCAAAGGCAATTGGGCTTCCAGGGATAATGTTTACCACTTTGGAAGTTAGCCCTGCAGGATGTTTGGACCCACACCCTTACCACCCTTCTCCTGAAGTTACAAACATACCCCCGGATCAAATCTCCACTTCACTTTTATGGAACATCTGGTCTGTTGCCTCTTAACAAATTTGTTCTTAAGCCAAATACTAACTCCTACAATCAGGACCCTGCCCCCTTGCTCCATCCAGTCTATTATTAAAACACATTAATGCCCCTGCTGCTGCTGCCGCCAAGTCACTTTAGTCGCGTCTGACTCTGTGTGGCCCCATAGATGGCAGCCTAGCAGGCTCTCTCGTCCCTCGGATTCTCCAGGCAAGAACACTGGAGTGGGTTGCCATTTCCTTCTCTAATGCATGAAAGTGAAAAGTGAAAGTGAAGCCACTCAGTCGTGTCCGACTCTTAGCGACCCCATGGACTGCAGCCCACCAGGCTCCTCTGTCCATGGAATTTTCCAGGCAAGAGTACTGGAGTGGGGTGCCATTGCCTTCTCCACATAATAGGGCCAGATAACCCACTCTTTTGTCATTACTTCTGTTATTACCTAAAGTGGGTCTATGACAGCAATGCTTACCAGGGGAGATACCCTAACCTGTTCTAATGGAGGACTAGGGGAAGAAATCAATGACTTAAATCCCTCAGAGCAGTAAGAGTATAAGGCTTATGACTGTTTCACTGATTCACAGTCTCAGGGCACAGGCTTGGATTGCTTTACCTCATAATATCTATTTCCATCTGTGGTGAACAAACTGGCGATGAGTTAAAATTACAACCCCTTAATCCTACCCAGCACTGGACATGCTGGAGACCCTGGGGACACCCAACTCCAGTCTGGGGGTTCCAGGAGCTCAACCTGCCTTGACCTGCCTAGAGATCTTGTTCTCAAAAGGTTGTCACGCCTCAACCTGCTTGGGGATCCGCCAGTCCGGGGTTCCCAGGAGGTCGTCATGCCTTTATCTGCCCAGGGACCCAATTCTCAGAAGGCCGACCTGCCTTGACCTGCCCAGGGATTCAATCTCCAGCAGGCTGTCACGCCTCAGCCTGCCTCGGGATCTGCACCCTGACCCGGGGACGCCTGGCTCTCAGGCTGCAACAGTACTGGGTAAGATAAGCCTCAGAAAGACTTTCCTAAGGGAGTTCACCCATGGAAATAGAAGGAAGCCTATTACCTGTGGTGCCGTACCCAGTCTCAGCAATAACTCAGGAGCCCAATGAAACCCCATTGCCTTTCTGGAAAGACTAAAAGAGACCCTCCAAAAGTTTACCAATCTGGACTTAGACTCTTACGAGGGACAGGTGATTTTAAAGGACAAATTCCTGTCCCAATGTGCATCAGATTTCAGAATAAAGCTACAACAGCTACAGCAACAGGACCCTGCTTCCTCTTTAGATGAGATGGTCAAGACAGCCACCAATACGTTTTATAACAGAGAACAGGAGAAGGAGGCCAAGGCCCAGGAGAGGGAGAAAAGGAAAGGCATGCTTAGATGCTGGCTGCCCTCCAGGGAAGCCCTATGGCAAACCCTGAGTCCTTCGAGGACAAGGCACGAGACAAATGCCTGATCTGTAGATAAGCGGGGCATTGGGCCAAAGAGTGTCCAAACCACGGCAAGTCTCCTAGAACGGCTAGCCACAAATGCCATCAACTGGGAGACTGGGCAGCAGTCCTTGGGACCCAAGAGCCTCAGGGTCAAGTGCCAAGCCTTCCCTCAGGATGGTTCAACAGGACTGAAGCGGCCCGCTCCAGCCAGCCTGCCTGTCCCAGATAAGCATCATGGGGCTGGAGCCAAGGGTGCAACTGGATGTGGCAGGTAGGCCTGAGATTTCTTGGTTGACACAGGGTTACCTGCTTTGTCCTGACTTCCTACTCCGGAGGCTTCTCCTCCCAAACCTGTACCATTTTGGGTGTTACAGGAAAAACAACTACTAAAAGGTTCACCCGAGCACTTCTTTGTTGCTGGGATGGACAAATATTTTCCCACCAGTTTCTGGTGGTCCCTGAGTGCCCTACTCCCTTACTGGGAAGAGATATACTCACTAAACTCGGGACCACTCTTGTGATGGGAAGCTTTTCAGCCCCTAGAGCTCTACAGCTCCTGGGTACTACTGAAAAACCCATTACACCTTCAACAGAGAGGGACCAAAAACTATGGGAAAACAAAATTAATCCCCAGGTGTGTGACCAGGGCATTCCTGGACGAGCCCACCAAGCTGAACCGGTCATCATTGTCCTCCGAGATCCTACTCAGTTTCCCAACTGGAAACAATATCCCCTCAGAAGAGAGGCTTGGGAGGGACTACAGCCTTTAATTAATAAATTCCTGGCTTGTGGGCTCTTGGTCCCCACCAATTCGCCCTGTAACACCCTTCTTTACCTCTCAGTAAAGAAGAAGGATGGAACCTGGTACATGGTTCAAGATCCCCAGATCACAAATGAAGCTGTAGCCCCCCTCCATCCCACAGTGCCCTCCCTATGTAATCTTGGGAGAAATCCCACCCAGTGCCAAGTGCTTTACAGTCTTGGATCTCAAAGATGCATTTTTTTTGCATACCACTGGCTAAAGAATCCCAATATCTTTTTGCCTTCGAGTGGGAGGCCCCAGGAGAAAAACGCCAACAGATGACTTGGACAGTATTTCCTCAGGGGTTCAGAGATAGCCCCCACCTCTGGACATGCCCTTAGCCGGGATCTCCTAGATCTGGACCTGGGACCTAATGGGAAAATATTACAATATGTAGATGACCTACTAATCTGCTCTCCAGATGAGAAAAGTGCCCAACAGCATGCAATTCAGGTTCTAAACTTTTTGGCAGAGAGGCGATATAAAGTCTCCAGTGCTAAGGCACAGATGGTCGAGACAAAGGTCACTTACCTGGGAGTTCAGATTACACACGGGTCCAGGAGGCTGTCCTCTGGTCGGGTACAAAGAATCATCCAGTCGTCCTCCCCCATGACTCAAAAACAATTGCGAGCTTTCCTGGGGCTAACTGGGTATTGTAGAATCTGGATACCCAACTATGGTCTAAATGCCCAGCTTAAAGGGATGGGATGATTCAGTCCCACTGATGTGGGGAACTCCTCAAAAGAAGGCAGAGGCTACACTAAAACAAAGCTTAACTCAGGCACCTGCCTTGAGGCTGCCAGACCCGGAGAAAGCATTCCAACTTTACGTCCATGAAAGAGAGGGAATAGCCTTGGGAGTGTTAACTCAAAGGTTGGGATCTGAGCCCCAGCTTGTAGCTTATTTATCCAAGAGGCTCTACCCAACCCCCCGAGGCTGGCCCCCCTGCCTTCGAAATCTTGCAGCTATTGCAATCCTGATAGAAGATTCTTTAAAACTCTCGTTTTGGGGCAAACTAACTGTTTACCAGCCACCAAGTGAAACAACTCCTAAATGGGAGAGGCCATTATGGATGTCTGATCAAAGAATCCTCAGATATCAAGCTGTGCTGATGGAAAATCCAGGCCTCATTATATCCCCTTGTGAGGTTCTTAACCCAGCCGTCCTCCTGCCTACTCCCGAGGGCTCTCTCCCCTTTCACTCTTGCCTAGAAACCTTGGCTCACTGGACAAAACCCTGAGAGGGATTGTCAGAAGATCCTTTGAGTAATCCTGAGGAAATCGGGTACACTGATGGAAGCAGCTTTGTCTTGGGTGGAAAAAGAAGAGCCGGGTATGCGGTAGTCTCCAGTTTTGAGACCATAGAGGCTAAGCCTCTGCCACCAGGTACTTCAGCCCAATTAACTGAGCTCATAGCCTTGACTCGAGCTTTTGAGCTGGGAAAAGGAAAAAGAGGAGCCATTTACACTGACTCCAAGTATGCCTTTCTGGTGCTACCTGCACAGGCTGCTATTTGGAAAGAAAGGGGACGCTTGACCACCCGAGTGTCCCCAGTCAAATATGGTGATCAAATGCTTAGACTCTTGGAGGCAGTCCATCTGCCCACCGAGGTTTCAGTCTCCCACTGTAAAGGACACCAGAAAGGGAGCACAGAAGTGGCACGAGGGAACCAAGCAGCCGATCAGGCAGCTAAGAGAGCAGCATTTCAGAACCATGACCTAATGGGGGTTGCCACCTTAGTTCCACAGACTAATTTGTCAGAAACTCCTTCATATACTGAAGGAGAGACTCTTAAAGCTAAAAGTGAGGGCTTTCAAGAAGATCATATGGGTGGTTCCAAAAAGGGGGACTCCTTTTTCTGCCTGGGAACCTCCAGTGGAAGTTGGTTAACTCCTTACATGCCACCACTCATTTAGGGGAAAAGGCCCTCCAAAGATTACTAGAAAGGTCCTTCAGAGGAACAGGCCTCCAAATGACTATAAGGCAAGTGGTCTCCTCTTGTCCCACTTGCCAGTTAAACAACCCCCAAGGAGGTCGAAGACCGCAGCTGGCCCAGCCCGTCCAAAGACATGGAGCCTACTCAGGAGAGGACTGGTAGGTGGACTTCACCCAGAGGGCCAGCTTCTCAAGGGTATAAATACCTATTAGTCATGATAGATACATTCACAGGATGGATTGAAGGCTTTCCCACCTGGACTGAGAGGGCTGAGGAGGTGGTAAAAAAGCTGCTCCATGAAATCATTCTGAGATTTGGTCTGCCCAGGTCATTACAAAGTGACAATGGGACATCGTTTATTTTTAAGGTCACCCAAGGGGTCTCTAAAGCATTGGGCATTAACCTATTATCTTCATTGTGCTTGGAGGCCTCAGTCTTCAGGAAAAGTAGAAAGAGCCAACCAATTCTTAAAATCAGTGATAAAAAAGATAACCCAGGAGATATCCATGGGATGGAAGGAGGCTTTACCAATAGCTCTCCCCCACACTGGTATTGCACCTAAGGAACAGGTTGGTCTTAGTCCTTATGAGATGCTATATGGGAGACCTTTTGTTTATGTCAATGACCTCTTCCTAGATCCAGAGGCTTAGACCCTCTAGTCTTATACCATGGCCATTGGGCAATTCCAACAGTATATACACTTGTGGGGTGTGAACCAGGACCCAAAAGATTCTAAGGAGTCACCACTATATGCTCCAGGGACTCAAGTCCTAATTAAAGTCTGGAAGGATGGGTCCGCAAAGGCTCAACTCCAGCCCACATGGAAGGGCCCTTACCCTGTAATATTTTATATCCCTACAGCAGTCAAGGTACCAGGACATGACCCCTAGATTCACTACTTATGAGTCAAGCCGTGAAAGAAAACAAGAGGACATTCAATATACCTGCGAGCCCCTGGGAGATCTCAGATACTTATTCAGAACTACAAATGAGTGTCATTCTAATGAACACCCTCAAAATCTAGTTTCTGGGGATAAGATTTTTCAGGACAGCTCTAAAGAGCCAACACAGCTTGGCAGGGGTTATACTCCAAAACAGAAAGGCGATAGATCTTCTGATCCCTGGACAAGGAAGGACTTGAGCCATCCTGGCGATGGAAATTTGGAGTTGGCTAATGCCTCTACTAGTCCTTGTTATGCCATATTGATGCTGCTTATGATTGTTCCATGTATTATCAATCATCCAACCTGTTTTGTCTCTGCCCAGGTCAACAAGCTACAACATGCAGTGCCAGTTCAACAAGGATATATAAAACTACAGCCGACCATGGAAAATGCCACTCGCCCTTAGATGGACACAGCTATAAGGACTCTGAGGCCTGAGACTAGCAAGAGGAAGAGGCCCAATACCCCTCGCCGTCCCAGTTCAGCAGGAAGTAGCCGGAGAGGCCTCGACACCCCATTCCCGAAGAATTCCCAACATCCCATCTCTTGAGGGGGAGAATGTTAGGTAGTTAGAAT
Source organism: Oryx dammah (assembly GCF_014754425.2). Taxonomy (NCBI): domain Eukaryota; kingdom Metazoa; phylum Chordata; class Mammalia; order Artiodactyla; family Bovidae; genus Oryx; species Oryx dammah. The sequence continues at coordinate 99,554,892 of NW_024070189.1, read as the reverse complement.
AGGGAAAAGGAGTCCAGAATGGCATCCGAAGACCAGAGTGAGGACTTCAGGTGGAACAAACAACACTCCTGGCTAGCCCAATTTACCTAGGGCAGGCCCATGGGGGAGGAAAAAACATAAAAAGAGGAGCCAAAGGGCCAGGGGTCTCTCTCTCCCCACCGCACACACTCGTTCTCTCTCTCTTTGAGTCAGCATGCCCTCATGCCTCGAGGATGTATTTTCCTGTTATTTTCTAAATAAAACTGAGCTGTAACACAGAGCTGTAACACTGATCTGTCCAAGAGCTATAACACGGTCTGTCTGAGAGCTGTGACATGCCGAGGGCTTTAACGTCCATTGCTTCAAATTTTTGAGACCACACAGAACTGAGGATATTACACTCCCCTGACAATTAGGGTATTCTTTTAGGTGATGGAGAGTCTAGGTATGAGCTCTGGGGCTCTTCCATCCGATGGGTCTGGTTTTCCAGTTGGTATGTCATTTCTATAGATACTGGGCATATAGCTCAAAGTCCACCGTCCAGCCCAAGATGGAGCCTGTTCTGTCTGTTTCCTCCTTCACCTTAACCTTTCTGTGCTTCAGTTGCAGCATCTATAAAATGGAGATATTGCTAACACATTTCCCTTCCAGGGCTGTTGTGAGGAATAAATGAGTTAATATGTCAAAAGGGCAGGAAACAACCTGACAAAGTCGAATATTAATAATAGTAAAAGAAACGCATTTTAAAAATAAAATACATGGAATCACACAGTTAAAAAAGGACATGGAACAGTCCCTTGCATGTGGTAAGTGCTTGACATAAGGTAATCACTGTTTCATTATTGGCTCTGGAAGTTTAATTGGGCCTAGAAGGCCCTTTAGGGAGTTTGCATTTTGTCCTGTTAATTCCCTGGTGGCTCAGCTGGTAAAGAATCCACCTGCAGTGCAGGAGACCCCGGTTCAATCCGTGGGTTGGGAAGATCCCCTGGAGAAGGGAACGGCTACCCACTCCAGTATTCTGGCCAGGAGAATTCCATGGACGGTATAGTCCACAGTGTCAAAAAGAGTCAGACACAACTGAGCGACTTTCACTTTCATCCTCAAGAAGAGTCAGGCTGAGCTGGTAGGTGAGAGACAGTGGGGAGGGACTGGTTTGGAGACTTGGAATAACACTGAACAGCTCTCATAGAGTGGCAGGTAAGAGCCTGTTTAGAGTAGGTTCCAGAGGGAATAGAAGGGATTTCCTGCTAGTCCAGTGGTTAAGAATCCACCTGCCAATGCAGGGGACACAGGCTCAATCCCTGGGTCCAGGAAGATACCACATGCTTCGGGGCAACTAAGCCTGTGTGCACTGCAAAAAGAGAAGCCACTGCAATGAGAAGGGTAACAAGCAGGAAGGCCAGGGGTCTCCAAATGGAGGAAATAGGCTGCAAGCGTCGGACATTTTCTCTCTCTCTCTTAAGCAGCAGGAGGAAACAAACTAGTGTCATTTTTTTTCCCCTTCTCTATACAAATTTAAAAAGAGGTTTCTCTTAAAATTCTGTGTTGCCATCATGACACCTGGTTCCACCTGAACTTAACTGTTCTCAAACCTTGAGCTAACCAATGCATTTTTCTTATGGAAATGTTTGTCTTAAGCTATGTCAATGTACTATGTCTTTACCCTAGAATCTATCTTCAAGTCGGTTTCACCCAAAGGCTTAGATTTAGGCTCAGAACCAACTTGACAAACAGTATGTTATACTCATACAGTTCAGTTCAGTTCAGTCGCCCAGTCGTGTCCGACTCTTTGCGACCCCATGAATCGCAGCACGCCAGGCCTCCCTGTCCATCACCAACTCCCGGAGTTCACTCAGATTCACGTCCATCGAGTCCGTGATGCCATCCAGCCATCTCATTCTCTGTCATCCCCTTCTCCTCCTGCCCCCAATCCCTCCCAGCATCAGAGTCTTTTCTAATGAGTCAACTCTTTGCATCAGATGGCCAAACTACTGGAGCTTCAGCTTTAGCATCATTCCTTCCAAAGAAATCCCAGCGTTGATCTTCAGAATGGACTGGTTGGATCTCCTTGCAGTCCAAGGGACTCTCAAGAGTCTTCTCCAACACCACAGTTCAAAAGCATCAATTCTTCGGCGCTCAGCCTTCTTCACAGTCCAACTCTCACATCCATACATGACCACAGGAAAAACCATAGCCTTGACTAGACGGACCTTAGTTGGCAAAGTAATGTCTCTGCTTTTGAATATGCTATCTAGGTTGGTCATAACTTTTCTTCCAAGGAGTAAGCGTCTTTTAATCTCATGGCTGCAGTCACCATCTGCAGTGATTTTGGAGCCTCCAAAAATAAAGTCAGTCACTGTTTCCACTGTTTCCCCATCTATTTGCCATGAAGTGATGGGACCGGATGCCATGATCTTCGTTTTCTGAATGTTGAGCTTTAGGCCAACTTTTTCACTCTCCTCTTTCACTTTCATCAAGAGGCTTTTTAGTTCCTCTTCACTTTCTGCCATAAGGGTGGTGTCATCTACATATCTGAGGTTATTGCTATTTCTCCTGGCAATCTTGATTTCAGCTTGTGCTTCTTCCAGCCCAGGGTTTCTCATGATGTACTCTGCACAGAAGTTAAATAAGCAGGGTGACAATATACAGCCTTGACGTACTCCTTTCCCTATTTGGAACCAGTCTGTTGTTCCATGTCCAGTTCTAACTGTTGCTTCCTGACCTGCATACAGATTTCTCAAGAGGAAGGTCAGGTGGTCTGGTATTCCCATCTCTCTCAGAATTTTCCACAGTTTATTGTGATCCACAGTCAAAGGATTTGGCATAGTCAATAAACAGAAATAGATGGTTTTCTGGAACTCTCTTGCTTTTCCATGATCCAGCAGAAGTTGGCAATTTGATCTCTGGTTCCTCTGCCATTTCTAAAACAAGCTTGAACATTTGGGAGTTCATGGTTTACGTATTGCTGAAGCCTGGCTTGGAGAATTTTGAGCATTACTTTACTAGCATGTGAGGTGAGTGCAATTGTGTGGTAGTTTGAGAATTCTTTGGCATTGCCTTTCTTTGGGATTGGAATGAAAACTGACCTTTTCCAGGCCTGTGGCCACTGCTGAGTTTTCCAAATTTGCTGGCATATTGAGTGCAGCACTTTCACAGCATCATCTTTCAGGATTTGAAACAGCTCCACTGGAATTCCATCACCTCCACTAGCTTTGTTTGTAGTGATGCTTTCCAAGGCCCACTTGACTTCACATTCCAGGATGTCTGGCTCTAGATTAGTGATCACACCATCATGATTATCTGGGTCGTGAAGATCTTTTTTGTACAGTTCTTCCGTGTATTCTTGCCACCTCTTCTTAATATCTTCTGCTTCTGTTAGGTCCATACCATTTCTGTCCTTTATCGAGCCCATCGTTGCATGAAATGTTCCCTTGGTATCTCTAATTTTCTTGGAAGAGATCTCTAGTCTTTCCCATTCTGTTTTTTTCCTCTATTTCTTTGCATTGATTGCTGAAGAAGGCTTTCTTATCTCTTCTTGCTATTCTCTGGAACTCTGCATTCAAATGCCTATATCTTTCCTTTTCTCTTTTGCTTTTCACCTCTCTTCTTTTCACAGCTATTTGTAAGGCCTCCCCAGACAGCCATTTTGCTTTTTTGCATTTCTTTTCCATGGGGATGGTCTTGATCCCTGTCTCCTGTACAATGTCACGAACCTCATTCCATTGTTCATCAGGCACTCTATCTATCAGATCTAGGCCCTTAAATCTATTTCTCACTTCCACTGTATAATCATAAGGGATTTAAGTCATACCTGAATGGTCTAGTGGTTTTCCCTACTTTCTTCAATTTGAGTCTGAATTTGGTAATAAGGAGTTCATGATCTGAGCCACAGTCAGCTCCCGGTCTTGTTTTTGTTGACTATATAGAGCTTCTCCATCTTTGGCTGCAAAGAATATAATCAGTCTGATTTTGGTGTTGACCATCTGGTGATGTCCATGTGTAGAATCTTCCCTTGTGTTGTTGGAAGAGGGTGTTTGCTATGACCAGTGCATTTTCTTGGCAAAACTCTATTAGTCTTTGCCCTGCCTCATTCCGCATTCCAAGGCCAAATTTGCCTGTTACTCCAGGTGTTTCTTGACTTCCTACTTTTGCATTCCAGTCCCGTATAATGAAAAGGACATCTTTTTTGGGTGTTAGTTCTAAAGGTTCTTGTAGGTCTTCATAAAACCGTTCAAATTCAGCTTCTTCAGCATTACTGGTTGGGGCATAGACTTGGATAACTGTTATAGTGAATGGTTTGCCTTGGAGACGAACAGAGATCATTCTGTCATTTTTGAGATTGCATCCAAGTACTGCATTTCGGACTCTTTTGTTGACCATGATGGCTACTCCATTTCTTCTGAGGGATTCCTGCCCGCAGTAGTAGATGTAATGGTCATCTGAGTTAAATTCAGCCATTCCAGTCCATTTTAGTTCACTGATTCCTAGAATGTTGACATTCACTCTTGCCATCTCCTGTTTGACCACTTCCAATTTGCCTTGATTCATGGACCTGACATTCCAGGTTCCTATGCAATATTGCTCTTTACAGCATCGGACCTTGCCTCTATCACCAGTCACATCCACAGCTGGGTATTGTTTTTGCTTTGGCTTCATCCTTTCATTCTTTCTGGAGTTATTTCTCCACTAATCTCCAGTAGCATATTGGGCACCTACTGACCTGGGGAGTTTCAGTATCCTGTCATTTTGCCTTTTCGTACTGTTCATGGGGTTCTCAAGGCAAGAATACTGAAGTGGTTTGCCATTCCCTTCTCAGGTGGACCATATTCTGTCATACACTATTCTCCTAATCTATGTTAATGAAACATTGTATGGTAATCTGCCTTTCTTCAAGATTCAAGTCAATTGGCTTATGGCCTGGGATGACTCACCTGGTGCCACTCTCTAGTTTTGAGACATTTCCTATCTTTAATTAGCAGACTGCTAGTAGCTGTATAACATCCAGCTAAAGACTAGCAGGGGGCACTCTTTCTGCCCCCTTCTGATGTCTCTGTCGGAAGCTTTCTCTATCTCTTTTATACTTTAATAAAACTTTATTATACAGAAGCACTGAACTATCAAGCCTTGTCTCTGGCCCCAGGTTGAGTTCTTCTCCTCCGGAGGCCAAGAATCCCGGTGTCTTTGATTCTTCAGCAACAACCTTTCACCTATAGCTAGAGAAAACCCCTGTGCAGCAAGGAAGACCCAGTGCAGCCAAGAATAAATAAATAAATAAAAATTCAAAAAGAATATACCTATCAATAATTACTAAAAATCAAAGCTTCTCTGTTCATGGGATTCTCCAGGCAAGAATACAAGTGGGTTGCCATTTCCTTCTCCAGGGGATTATTCAATGTATGTTCTTATAAAACAAAGGGAATAGAAGAACTCACGGAGACAGCAAGCATAGGCGGATTTTGCTAAAAAGAGAAGCAAATGGACAGTAACACATGGAGAATGTGGGGCCGATGTAAGTTTTGTTTTAATGGGTGCAATTGAAAGTTAAAAATTTACATACCCTCCTGCTCCTTCTCCCTTTGTAACTCAGCTTGCTCCTTGCAAAATCTGGATCACATAGGTCTCAGAAAGTGGGGACTCACAATACTAGGATCTGAAGCTTATCTCACCCTTGTCCTGCTCTTTGCAATCACCCAACCCCAGCAAACCTGCTTAATCATGCCCGTTTGTGTATAAAAACTCCATAACCCCTTTGTTCAGGGCTCAGAGTTTGGAGTGTTAACTCCTCTGGGCCCGCTGGCGTAATAAACCTGAGTTCTCCAACTCTTCGAGTGTAGTGCCTGGTTTCTTGAGTACTGGTTTCAGCAACAGAATGATTCTACAGAATATGAACGATGGGGTAGAATTCTCAGAGGGCAATCCCAGAAGTTGACTCGGGATGGGAGCCAGTGTAAAAACGGCAGGGTTTGTCTTGGAGAGAAGCAGAGCGTTGGGGACCATAATTACTCCCCCTTTACTGATGGGGAGACCCTTTTCCAGAAGGCTGAAATGCGGCGAATCGCGGGCTGGAACGGGGACCACTGTAGTTAGTGTTCCCTCTCCTTCCCCGGAAGCAGAAAAACCCCAAGCCTGCAGGAAGTGGGCAGGGCCTACGAGGGTAAGGGAAACAGCGGAGGCGGGCCTAGGGGAGAGAGGGCAGGCCTCTGCCTTCGCAGAACTGCGGTGGGGTGGGAGGCCGAGTCTGGAGCCAGAGGGGCAGGGTTTGTTTGGGGTGAGATCACGGATGGCGACACTGGGCGAGGGGTCTGCGATCGTCCGCTGGGCCAACGTGAAGGGGCGTACAGCACGCCTGCTGTGGAAAGCAGTTTGGGCTCGGAATGCCGGGAATCTGCAGGCCAGCAACTCGGAGCCAAGGGGAGACCCGAGGAGGGAGGATCCGCGAGATTTCTGGCCGCTGAAAGTCGTAGAGGGGCGTGGCTTCTTGTTAAAAAAAAAAAAGGGTGTGCCTGTGTGAGGCTTGCAGCACAAGCCAATGAAAAGCGAGGGAGGGCGGAGCCTGTGCAAGAGGCGGCCAGTAAAGACAGAGCTCTTAGAGGAGGGGCCTGTGTCCCGGTGAGTGGCTAGGGCTCCGCGCATGCGCGGAGAGGCGCCCTGGATCCAAGGGGCCAAAAGGGGCAAGGACACAGGTACTTGGCCCAACCCTTTCAAGTCGTGCGCCTGATCACGTGACACGCAGGGCGCCGAATTCCTCTGGAGCCAGCGCCATTTCCTATGGGTGAAGGTTAAAGTTCCACGGGGGTAGGAGGAGCATCCTGATACGAGCTGACCTTGACTCACGGCCTGGATTCGGGAGTCAGATTGGAGTCCATGCGCTCGCTGGAGGGGAGGGGTCCGGCTTCAGGAGAGGGTCACGCACGCTGACTTGGAGGTGTAGTCATGGGGTGGGCTCACCACTAGGACGAAGATTCGGGTCCTTGATATCAAAGAGAGGCGGGGCTTCCCGCCGACCCATTGAGAAGCAGGTAAGTGGGAAATAATTGGAGGCGTTGTCGCCGTGTTGACTTGTGGTGGCCTAATTTAGTTGGTCGTGGTAATATAAGGGGCGGGGGGTTGGGCTAGCGTTGCAAGGGGCGTGGCCTGGTTAGGAGCCTGGAGGTGTAAGGGGCGTGATCGTTTAGGTGCCAGAGACAAGGGGCGTGGCCGGGATCTGGGCCGGGAGAGAGGGTGTGCCTTCTGAGTAATTTAATTGTCGCCTCTAAGTCCTAGCACTGCTCTTTCTTCCTTAGGTGTCAGCTCATGGAGACCGCGGCGACAGCCGCCCCAGCTTGGGGCTTCTCCTCTTTCCTGCTCCTGGCCTTCGGGACCCTAGTGGCCGCCTTGCTGGGCGCCGCTCACCGCCTGGGGCTCTTCTATCAGTTGATGCACAAGGTTCGGGGGCATACAGGGGTGGCGGGCCGGGGGCAGTCAAAGGAGTGGACTTCCGTTAGCACCGTTTCCAGCTAACCCATTTCACAGGCGGGGAGAGTGAGGTTCCGATTGATGCAGAGAGACTGACTGGTCGGGAAATTCTAGGATCCAGTTGCTATTATGGAACTGCTTCCGGGACCCTGGACTTTGCCTCTAGGAAGAAGCCACAGGGAAACTACAGCTGCCCGGCACTCCACACCCCACCTACCCCCTTCCTTAAAGGTTCTCAGTCCTTTCCACAGAGCGGTGCTCCCTAACACGGTGGAGTCAGAGTGCTGAGGGCAGGCCCCAGAGGATGTGGCTGGCTGTGACAGTTTTGTGAGGGTAGCTGTCTGTTCTGCTCAACGCTTTAGAGCGATTTTCCAAGTACCCATCAGTTTGTCTTCATTTTCCACAAGCAGAAACCGAGGCTCAGAGAGGGTGTGTGATGACTTGCCTTAGGTGACCTGTTTAGGGAAGAAGTGACCCCACAGACCTGGCTCTGAACTACTTGGCTCCTCGCAGAAATTCACCCTTTCCCAGTCTTTTTTTTTTTTTTTTTTTAAGTCTTTACTGAATTTGTTACAGTGTTGCTTCTGTTTTATGTTTTGGATTTTTGGCTACCAGGAATGTGGGATGTTAGCTCCCTGCCCAGGGATCGAACCTGCACCCTCTGCATTGGAAGGCGAAGTCTTAACCACCAGACCACCAGGGAAGTCTCCCTCCTAACCTGGAGCAGTGCCACTAGCCTTGTGGATCTGTAAAGATTTAAGACAAAGGCCGGGCTACCCAGGTGGTGCAGTGGTAAGGAACCTGCCTGCCAATGCAGGAGATGTGGATTTGATCCTTAGGTTGGGAAGATTCCCTGGAGAAGGAAGTGGCCACCCACTCCAGTATTCTTGCCTGGGAGGTCCCGTGGACGAGGACCCTGGCAGGCTGCAGCCCGTAGGGCTGCAAAAGAGTCGGACGTGACCGACTGAACAACCACAACAGTGACAAAGGCCTCTGGTGTACGGGGCTGTGTGGAAGCTGGGGCTGGGAAGCCCCAGCATTGTCTTTGCCACAGGCTGCTCCTGGGCTAGGCAGCTTGGTTGTTGGCAGCCTGTGAGTGGGGCCTGGTCCAGTGGGTGGGAGGGGACCTGGGAGATGAGTCAGCAGTCTCCTGTTGTGGGGACCTGTTACTGGAGGGCAGGCTGTTCTGGAGTCCCAGCTGGTGGCTTCTGGCCAAGCTCCCTTGGGCTCTGTGGATCCACCTTTCCTAATCTCTCTGTTTGTGCCACAGGTGCCTTGAGAGCACTGATTCTATGGGACTTTGAATCTTGCTCAGGAGTCTTGGTCTTTGTAGCTGTAAAAGGATATATTGTCGGGAGGCTCTGATAAGATGCCTGGTGTGGCTCAGTGGTAAAGAATCTGCCTGCCAATGCGGGAGACGTGGGTTCAATCCCTGGGTTGGGAAGATCCCCTGGAGAAGGAAGGTAACCCATTCCAGTGTTTACTGCCTGGGAAATTCCATAGAGAGAGGAACCTGGCGGGCTACAATCCATGCGGGTCGCAAAAGAGTCAGACACGACTTAGCGACTAAACAAGAGCAAAGCAACACCAAGCTTCCCCTGCCTTCCCACCTTGCCCCTCCCCTCCTTCCTGGGGGAGGGGTGTAATTCCTCTGCCCACCTGCCCTGGTGTCTGCACCTTGGTCCTTGGCAATCTCACTCCTCCCCTCTCCCGGCCCAGGTGGACACGGCAAGCATCCGGCATGGTGGGGAGAATGTGGCAGCCGTGCTGAAGGCCCACGGTGTGCGCTTCCTTTTCACGCTGGTCGGCGGGCACATTTCGCCACTGCTGGTGGCCTGTGAGAAGTTGGGCATCCGTGTGGTGGACACCCGCCACGAAGTCACAGCTGTCTTTGCCGCTGATGCTGTAGCCCGCCTGACCGGTGAGGGCAGAATGGGGAGGGCTGGGGGCTGGTGAGACTGCGATGTCTTTGAGGGGGCAGGGATTTTATTTTGGGGGGAGAGGAACGTGGCTGGGAGGGTGGACCCAGCTGAGACAGGGTTTGTGTTCCAGGGACGGTGGGTGTGGCAGCAGTGACGGCAGGCCCTGGCCTCACCAACACAGTGACTGCGGTGAAGAATGCCCAGATAGCTCAGTCCCCGGTCCTGCTCCTGGGTGGGGCTGCCAGCACCCTGCTGCAGGTGCCCTGCCCTGGTGGGGGTGGGGGGCAGGTGGCAGGGACCCCAGGGAGCCTGGAAGTGCTCATGTGTTGACTTCCTGGATTTTTTTCTGCCTCTACTAGAATCGGGGTGCACTCCAGGCAGTTGATCAGATGTCCCTGTTCCGGCCGCTCTGCAAATTTTGTGCTTCTGTGCGAAGAGTGCGGGATATCATCCCCACTCTGAGGGCTGCGATGGCCGCTGCACAGTCGGGCACCCCCGGTAGGTAGTGGGGTGGGGGCTGGGCAGAGCTCCTGCCTTGGGACCTGGGAGGCACAGCAGACTGAGCGTTCTCCTTGTCTCCATGCAGGCCCGGTGTTTGTGGAACTGCCTCTGGACGTGCTGTACCCCTACTTCATGGTTCAGAAGGAGATGGTGCCAGCTAAGCCACCCAAGGGCCTCATGAGTCGAGCGGTCCACTGGTAAGTAGCCCAGCTCCTACCACTCCCCCCCATATTCCCTGGCTTCTCTCACAGATCCCTGCCAGCACCCATCCTTTCTTTGACTCATTCACTGATTTGCACATTAGTTTGAGAGGAGCCAGCCGCGGGGAGAGTTTCCTAGGTAGAGGAGACAGCATATGCAAAGGTCCTGAGGCAGCAATGAAGTTTGTGGGTTGGGAAAACAAAGTGGCCCGTGTGGTGGCAGCAGGTGAGCAAAGGGGAGAAGGGTAGAGGCTGAGCTGAGAGCAGTCAGCAGGAGTGCCTGGGCAGACCTGGGGCTTTGTGTTTTTAAATAAATGGCTGTGATTTTTTAAATAAAAGGTCTTGAACATGTTATGGTGTTGCTTCTGCTTTGTGTTTTTTTGGTCTCGAGCCATGTGGGATCTGAACCCCCAGACCAGGGGTTGAACCTGTACCCCTGCATTGAAAGGCAAAGTCTTAACCACTGGACTGCCAGGAAAGTCCCTGGGGCTTTGTTTTTAATTAGAGAGCCATTGAGAAGCATTTCAGGACCTTAAGCCCTGGCACGGGATACCCTGGTTTGGTTTGTATTTTTACTGTTAATTTGGCTGTGCTGGGTCTTCATTGCTATGCCGGCTTTTCTCCAGTTGTGGTGAGTCAGGGCTCCTCTCTCTAGTTGCAGTTTGTGGGTGTCTCATTGTAGCAGCTTCCTTGTTTTGGAGCACAGGCTCCAGAGCATGTGGGCCTCAGTAGTTGCAGTTCCTGGGCTGTAGAGTACAAGCGCAGTGGTTGTGGCACCTGAGCTTAGTTGTCCTAAAGCATGTGGGTCTTCCCAGGCCAGGGATTGAGGCCATGTCTTCTGTTTTGGCAGGTGGATCCTTTACCACTGAGCCATCATGGAAGCCCTGGTTTGGGTTTTTATTAACGATCCCTGTGGCTCTTGCCAGAGAGTGGACTTTGGGGTCAGGTGGAAGCTGGGAAGCCAGGGAGGAGGTGTGGCAGTCCCTGGGATGAGAGTTGATGGTGGCCTGGAATCTAGGTGGTAGCTGTGGAATGCAGAGCTGTGGTTGGATCTCATATGAGTGTCTGGACCTGCAGCAGGATAGGATAAGGGGACGGTGGGTCCCTATAGGCCCACCACATGGGCACAGTTCACTCTGGGGCCTCCTATGGGACTTTGGAATGGTGAGTAGCCTGGATGTTGGAGAGACCAGGCCTGGTGTGGGGTAAGCTTGAAGGTTTTCCTGGAAGAGCTGTAAGTTTCACGGAGGAACATCTTTCCATTGAGAGGCTAAAAAAGTTGTAAGTAGGGGCATAGCCTGAGCAGAGGTATGTGAGAGGGATCATTTCTGGTCACCACTGAGGTGGACCTGGCTGAAACAGGACACAGAAAGGAGAATCAATTCTCCTCTTCCCGCTCTGTCCTTTCCATCTGCCTGTCCTCGCCCCTCTGCCTTCTACTCCCCCTCCAAATATTTAGTGACTGCCACTATGTGCTAGGTGCCAGGATGGGCATGAATAGGACAGACAGGTCCCTGCTCCCTGGGCATATGAGGAGCACCTGGAAGCCCAGCTCATGGTGTAGCAGGTTAACTCACATGTCTTTTATAATAACCCTTAGAGTTAAGACTCAGGTATTATTCAGCCCATTTCACAGATTACGTAACTGAGACCCAAGGCAGCTGAATGACTTGCATACAGTTGTCCAGTTTGTTAATGGTGCACTAGGGTTCAGCCTCAAGGAACCTTCAATGCTTAATCCACACAGCTATGTTCCATCTGTAACATGGCTGGAGTGAAATGAAAGTCCAGAGAGATGGGTTCAAATCCCAGAACTGCCACTAGCTAGCTGTGAACAAATGATTAAACTTCTCTCTTTTTTTTTTTCCTTCCAGTTTTATTGAGATCTAATTGACATAAACAGCACAGTGTAGGTTTAAGGCTTTAAGCATAATGATTTGACTTGTGTATATTGTGATTAAACCTTGCTTGATGTCAGCTTCCTCATCTGTAAGGTGGACAAACATTGCTTTTTCTCTCTAGACTAAGATTTTGTGAAAAATAAAGTGAGATTATTTTGATAGTGCAAAGCATATGCTGAAGTAGAAAAGAATTAATCATTATTACCTTAAATAAGAATAGGGCTGAGTCCCTAAAAAAGAATGAAATAATGCCATTTGCAGCAGCATGGATGGATCTAGAGATTGTTGGGCTGAGTGAAGTCAGTGAGATAGAGATGGAGAAATATCATATGACATCCCTTATATGGGGACTCTAAAAAGAAATGATACAAATGAACTTACTTATGAAATAGAAAGGGACTCACAGACTTAGAGAACAAACTTTGGTTGCCAGTGGGGAAGGATGGGTGGAAGGGATAGTTAGGGAGTTTGGGATAGATATGTACACACTGGACTTCTCAGGTAGTGCTAGTGGTAAAGAACCTGCTTGCCAGTGCAGGAGATATAAGAGACTTGGGTTAGATCCCAAGGTCGGGAAGATCCCCTGGAGAAGGGCATGGCAACCCACTCCAGTATTCTTGTCTGGAAAATAACATGGACAGAGGAGCCTGGCGGGCTACAGTCCATGGGTTTGCAAAGGCATTGGGCACACGTGACTTAGTGCCTAGACAACAGTACAGTGTTTTACAACGTGCTTTATATCCTGAGTGGATATATCACGGGACCTTGGGAGAGATGGTCCCTTTTCCATCTTACAGAGGAGAAAGCTCAGAAAAGTTAAGTCACTCAACCAGAGTCACAGAGGAAGCAGCAGAGCCAGAACCTAAGCCCACATGTGTCCGACCCAGCGGGTCTGGCCCCTGATTCTGGTGCTCCAGCCTGTGGCCCTTGTTTCTCAAGGTCTGTGTCAGGTTGGGGTGGTCACCAGAAGCTTCCAAGGGGAAACAGGCCACTGGGCACTTGGCCGCCGGGGTCTGTGTCCCCGGACCATTGTTCATCCACCTCTGTTCCTGCCCTGCCTTTCCAGTCCCTTTCTGGGCCCTTCTCCTTCAGCTTCTGAAACCCTGGTAATTACTCCTAGTAATGGCCTCTTCCTCTTCTCTTCGCAGGTACTTAGCTAATACCCTGGCCAACATCTTTTCAGGAGCTTGGGAGCCTCAGCCTGAGGGGCCTCTGCCCCTGGACATTCCCCAGGCCTCCCCCCAGCAGGTGACTTACCTCTGTTCCCTGGTCAGGGACCCCCCTCCGCCCCCAACCACCCAACCACCACCACATGCTGAGTGGCTTCTCTCTGAATCAGTATCGGGGCTGTCATCTTGGGGGGCCTCTTGGTGACCCGAGGTCGGCTCTTTGAGCCCCCACCTCTTGCCCCAGGTTCAGCGATGTGTGGAGATCTTGAGTCGGGCCAAAAGGCCCCTCATGCTAATTGGGAGCCAGGCCCTGCTGCCTCCGACATCTGCAGATAAGCTTCGGTGAGAAGCCTCCGGCCTGCCCTTATTGTCACATGCCTGGTCCCCTGGTGCCCTGGGAGGAGGGGCAGGCCCTGGGCCACACTCACTTCTGTTCTGCTTGGATCCCCAGGGTTGCCGTGGAGACCCTGGGCATCCCTTGCTTCCTGGCGGGGATGGCACGGGGACTGCTGGGCCGCAACCACCCCCTCCACTTCCGGCAGAACCGCAGGGCCGCCCTGAAGAAGGCAGACGTGGTTGTCCTGGCAGGTGGGCCTGGTCTTCCTACCCTCCCTCCCTTTCCCCTCCCTCCCTTTCCCCTCCCTCTGCCCGTGTGACCTTGCCCCCCTAGCTGGGTACTGGCTGGCACCTAGTCTCATAATCACCCACCCTCCTACCTCTCACCCCTAATTTCTCACCAGGTGGCAGTCGTGTCTGGGACCCAGCTTTACATAGAAGGGCATGCACAGAGAGTGGGCACCTGTGGGGCTGTGGATACAGCACTTGCATATATATGCATTATATAGCATTGACACAGCCCGTACACATATTTTCTTACATGAAGTGCTCTGAATCCTGCTAGGCACATAATAGTTTTATCAGCCACTGTTATATAATAACCACCCTAAACACAGTGGCTTACAACGCGCTTATTATTTCTCAAGACCCACCTGTGAGTTAGTTGACAGTTTTTTTCTCATTTTGGCAGGGCTTGTCCCTGAGTCTGCAGTCAGGGAGGCAGGAAGGCCGTGGTTGGGCTGGCTCCTGTACGTGGGGCCTGACTGGCTGCAGGACTGGGCTAGCATGGCCTCGGTTGGGGTAACTGAGTCCTCTCTCTGCCCCTACCTCCTCCTCCATGTTTCTCATCAGCCAGCCAGGTAGCCTGGCCTTGTTCACTTGGTGGTGATAAGAAACATGCAGGGCTGGGGGAACAAGGTTATATCAGAGAGAAGGGCGGAAGCCGCAAGGCTGCTGGAGGTCTGGCTTCAGGAACACACGCCATGACTTCTCTCACCTTCTTACAGGCCAGAGCACCATAGGTCTGGGGGCCAGTCTAGGTTCCAGGAGTGGGGACCTGCAAAGTCTTATTGCAGGTGGCCCTGGCACAGGGAGAGGTGAAGGATGGGGACCTTCCCACATTCAGGGAACCACAGTAGGTCGAGTAAGGTGGTGGGCACCCCCCAGAAAGCTGGCCCTCGGTCTGCTGAGACCCGCCCCCCTTCCCAGGCACAGTGTGTGACTTCCGCCTGTCCTATGGGCGTGTCCTCAGCCGCAGCAGCACAATCATTGTTGTCAACCGTGACCGGAGGGAGATGCTGATCAACTCAGATATTTTCTGGAAGCCCCGAGAGGCTGTGCAGGGTGAGCCTCTCCTTTTGTACGTGTCGCTTTTCTTCTGGCCTCTGCTGACAGCTGGCTTGAGCTGGGTGCTGGTGATCAAGGCCTGGATCCTGCCCCAGGGGGCACCCAGCTGGCTGGAGATACATATTTGTCCCTTCGACTGGTAGGTGCTTCTGGATGAACTAAGGGTAGGGTTTTTTTCAGAAATTTTTATTGTGCATAAAATGGTCATTTCCCCTTTGTAGGTCAGTTGTTACCACCTCTAAAATTGTTTACTGTGAACCAGAGCTTCCCGGATGGCGCTAGTGATAAAGAATCCTCTTGCCAATGCAGGAGATGCAAGAGATGCGGGTTCGATCCCTAGGTTGGGAAGATCCCCTGGAGAAAGAAATGGCACCCCACTCCAGTATTTGTGCCTGGGAGATCCCATGCACAGAGGGAGCCTCTCGGGCTATAGTCCATGAGGTCACAAAGGCTCAGACCTGACTGAGCACATAGGCACACACGCACGTGCACACACAGCACGTGTACTGGGGAAGGCCCGGGAATGTGCATGTGATAACGTGTCCTGACTGTACTCTCCCATGTTGCCCACTGCCTTTAGGGCCTGGCGCTGGGAGCAGTGTCTTTACACGCAGCCATGAGCACTGCCCAGGCAAATTGAGGGGCCGCTGCTGGTTTCTTGCTCCAGGCCCTGGCCGCCGCCACCATGCTGGCTTCAGGGCTGGGCACGGATGAAGACTGTGTTGCTGGAGCCTGGGTGGCCACGGTCATTGGCCTGCCCCTTTTGGCATTCGATTTCCACTGGGTGAATGGGGACTGCTCCTCTGCCAACCTGCTTCTGGGAGGAGGCATGGTGCTGGCAGTGGCTGGTGACCACCTTGGTGCTGAGGGCTGCTCTGTGGCTGGTCAGGCAGTGGTGCTGGTGGTCGCAGTGACCAGACTCATTGTGGCCGTTTTCACAACCGTTATGGAATGTGGGGGGGTGTGATGCTGGGTGCTGCAGGTTTTCTGAGCCAGCTGGAGGAGGACAGATTGCTGCCGCCGAAGGAGGACATGTGTTGCTGGGCCCTGGCAGGGGGCAGCTGGGCCTACCACCGGGCCCTGCACACACAGCGCCTACAGTGGGAGTGATGGCTGGAGACCGCGAGGCGAAGCTTCTGCCCAGCTACCACCTTCCCACTAGTGACAGACTCTCCTCCCTAAAGCCAGCTTTCTGCAGATTGACTATCTCCCTCTCTGGCTCAGTGTGAGGACTTGCCCAAAACCAAAATGAGGGGGACTGGGTCCCGGGCACGTTCTCAGGCTTGATTTTGGGCAGGCCATGGTTGTGGATCCAGAGAGAGGCCTGGTCTCCAACAAACCTGAGGGATTTAGCAGGAAAAAAACCAAAAAAGAGAGAGACCTGGGGTCTCTTAGTTTTTCTGTCGTGGCTCTTCTACCCCTGTTCAGTCCTCTTCCACAGCCTTTCCGTGTCCTGCTTTGCCCATCGTTCCAAGGACGTTGACTCTACCCTGCAGTGTACGTGAGAGGGAACTTGTGTCAGGCAAAGAAATGGCACCATGTATATTCACATTTGGGAAGACCCACTGGAGCAGCTGATGGGCAGCAAGTTGGAGAGGACCACGTAGGGGCAAGTGGGCTGTTAAGGCCAGGACAGCAACCATGAGGCCTGGAGTCGGGATGGGCAGGGAGGAGAAACTCGGCTTCGCTGAGCCCCTGTGTGATCATTTCTGAGATGGAGCTGATGAAAGGTACATCGTCATTGGCTAATTTGGTCGCTCTCCAACACTCTGTGTGCCTGGGTTGTCGAGGTGTGCTTGGACGATAGAGGTGTTTTTAGAGACATGTTTCAGGGGCAGAATTGACAGGTCTGTGTGACCCAGGGTGTGAAGGGGGAGGTAGGAGACAGAGGCAGATGTGAGTTTCTCACTCACTTTGTAATTTTTAAATTTTTGGCTGCACTGGGTCTTCACTGCTGCATGGCCTTTCTCTAGTTGTGGCCAGTAGGGGCCACTCTTTAGTTTCAGCGTGCAGGCTTCTCATTGCGGTGGCTTCTCTTGATGTGGAGTACAGGCTCTAGGGTTCCGCTCCTGGGCTCTAGAGCACAGGCTCAATAGTTGTGGTGCCTGAGCTTGGTTGCTTGGTGGCATGTGAGATCTTCCTGGACCAGGGATCGAACCTGTGTCTTCTGCATTGGTGGACGGATTCTTTACCATTGAGGCCGCAGGGAAGCCCCACTGACTCACTTTGGCCTTGCTCTTCCTCTCACCCCTGTTGCCCTAACTCTGGTTCTGGCAGGCTCTGGGGTGTTTTACCCATTTTGCCTTAGGCCACCTCTGCCCCCACTTCCCCCGCTGCCTGCTTCCTTGCTTCAGATGGCTGTTGGCTTCCTGCTGCCTTTGGGCCTCTGGTGCTCCAAGGGTAGGAGGTGGCCTTCTGCCCGCAGCTGTGCCCCTTTCCTTCCCCAGGAGACGTGGGCTCCTTCGTGGTGAAGCTGGTGGAGGGCCTCCGGGGTCAGACGTGGGCCTCAGACTGGGCAGAGGAGCTTCGGCAAGCCGACCAACAGAAGGAGCAGGCCTTTCGGTGGGGGCTGGGTAGAGTGGACTTGGTGGGTCATGGGTTCCTGGTGGGCCAGGCTGCTGGCTCTGCTGACCTGCCTTGCCCCGTCACAGGGAGAAGGCACTGATGCCCGTAGCCCAGCATCTTAACCCGGTGCGGGTCCTGCAGCTGGTGGAGGACACTCTGCCTGACAACTCCATCTTGGTGGTCGATGGCGGGGACTTTGTGGGCACAGCTGCCTACCTGGTGAAGCCTCGTGGGCCCTTGCGTTGGCTTGATCCTGGTAAGGGGAGACCTACACCTGGGGCAGCTTGCACTCCTCTGGGCCTCTTTGCACCTGCTCTTGTTTCTCCTAGGGGCCTTCGGGACTCTGGGGGTTGGTGCTGGATTTGCACTTGGGGCCAAACTGTGTCGGCCGGATGCTGAGGTGAGTCAGAGCGTGCTGGGTGCAGGAGGCTTGCTGCTTTCTGGTCCGTAAGCCAGCCCAACCATCCTTGGTACCCACCTCAGGTCTGGTGCCTGTTTGGGGATGGAGCGTTTGGCTATAGCCTCATCGAATTTGACACCTTCGTCAGACACAAGGTGACTGGGCGGGCTGACCCAAGGGAAGCTCAGAGCCTGGGGTTCTGGGAACTATCCTCAGGGGTGGGCTGGGGAGGGAGCTCCTTCTCTGGCAGAGGTCCTGTCCTTGCCTTTCACCTGCTGCTGGCCAAGCCTTGAGACTGAAGGCCTTGGCCTGGCCTCCTCCTCTCCCTCCCTGCAGATCCCAGTGATGGCCTTGATAGGAAATGATGCTGGCTGGACCCAGATTTCCAGGGAGCAGGTGCCCTCTTTGGGCAGCAACGTGGCCTGTGGCCTGGCTTACACTGGTGAGAGGGGCCTGGATGGGCAGGGAGGGGGCACACCATTTCAGGGTCAGCTGAATGTGTATTCTCCTGGGCTACCTGCACGGGGGGCTGGGTTTCTGCCACCATTTTGACTTGCCCTTCCGTTTTAGATTATCACAAGGCAGCCCAGGGACTGGGGGCCCAGGGCTTGCTGCTCTCACGCGAGAATGAGGATCAGGTGGTCAAGGTGCTGCGTGACGCCCAGCAGCAGTGCCAAGATGGCCACCCGGTTGTGGTCAACATCCTCATCGGGAGGACAGACTTCCGGGATGGCTCCATTGCCATGTAGGGCCTCATGGGTCAGTGCTTTTGGCTCTCCTCCCACCCCTGGACTGTGCCTAGCTGGCTTGGAGTTTTATCCTTGCCTGCCCTGGGCCTAAGCCATGAAGCCCAGTGACCCTGCAATCTTCCGAGGACAGGGAGGGGCTGGACGGAGTCAGAGCTAAGAGGGGCTCTGACAGCCCTGGGGAGTCCTTGGGCCTATTTGTGAACTCAACTGTGTCCTTTCTCTCCTCCTCACTTGTTGTTCAGTAGCTAAGTCATGTCCATCTCTTCACGACTCCATGGACTGCAGCATGCCAGGCTCCTCCATCCCTCCACTATCTCCCAGAGTTTGCTCAAATTCATGTCCATTAAGTCGGTAATGCTATCTAACCATCTCATCCTCTGCTGCCTCCTTCTCCTTTTGCCTTTGGTCTTTCCCAGCATCAGGGTCTTTTCCAGTGAATTGGCTCTTTTGCATCAGGTGGCCAAAGTATTGCAGCTTCCTGTCTCACACACTGAATAAACCACGTCTGGTCCATGGGGGCCCAAGTACTCATCCCAGAACCTGTGCATATTGATTTATTGTCCACAAAGATGGAAGTGAGGGAAAGAGGGGGGAGACAGGAGGGGACCCTACTCTCCCACTGGAACTCAGGGGCTCACTGAGGCACCATTACTGGATTTCAGGGTGCCTGGGCACTGCAAACTCTTCCCCCGACCCCCTCTGTGGTCCCTGAAAAAGCCCCACATACCCACTCTAGACACGTCCATACACATTACTCCTCACACACAGGCACACACGCAGGGAGGCAATAAATATGTTCCGTACCAAAGTGCCCCCAGCCTGACACTTCAGGTGGGGCCCCTCCAAAAGGGAGGTCTTACAAGTGCTTAATTTCTTCAGGAATGGGGAGGAAGAATTGGGGAGGGGAAGGGCCAGACTCTTGCTATCTACTTTTGCTGGTTTGAGGCTATTATGTTTTCCCTGGAAAAGAGGGTGGCGAAACCAGTTGTTTTCCTATAAGCCCCAGCTGCTGCTATCTATCCAGAGCCCAGGAGAGGGGCTCCCTCTACACCCTGGCTCAAACACTTTCTTCATAGTCCTTGGGCCCACTGAGGGAGAAGCAGAGTGCAGTGCTCAAAGCTAATACTGATTTGGTTGGCAGCAGCAAGGACTGACTGGGAGGGTGTCTCACCATCTCAGGGTGATGCTCACAGTAACTGGTATTTCCCTGGCTAAGGGGAAGCAAAAGATGCCGGCCCTGCAAGCAGAACTGCCTTGTGGCAGCCAGGAGAGAAGCCCTTGGTACTCAAGAAAAGATGGTCACAATAGTTGGTCCCTAAAGTCTCCCATCTCTGGCCGTCGCAACCAGTGTCTGAGTACTGGAAATGGGGAGTGATTCTCAGCAAAGCATTGGCTGGTCGCTAGGCAATTCCCCAGTAACCAGGAGTTAGGCCTGAGCTACAGGTCTGGTCCTCCCTAGGTCGTTAGGGCACCGCCTTAGCAACCAGGAGCCTGGCCTTAGTAGTTGGGGTCCAGCCCCGCCCGGCTCAGAGACACACGTTGATCTGCTTGGAGAGCTCTCTCTCCAGGTCCAGGATGAGGGCATCAAAGTCTTTGAGGTTCAGGTGCGGGTTGAAGGGCGCCTCGAAGTCGTCTTCGAAATCGGTGGCGCCAGTCGTCTCGACACCCTCTTCGTCCTCATCTTCACTGTCGCTGCCTGTCACGTGGTCGTAGTCTGGCCCAGAGAGGAAGTCCCGCCCACAGGGCAGGAAGTCCCGCCCGCAAACGCTCCAGTCACCCGCGTAGCGGTTGCTCGGGGGGCTTTCGGGACCGCCCCGGCCGCGGGGCCGAGTCACCACTTCGGGGCTCGCTAGCGGCAAGTGCAGCGACGGCTGTCGTTTGGGCCGCAGGTACGGGACGAGCTCCGGAGGCTCTGGGGGCCTGCGCGGATCTGCAGTGGGAGAGGGAGGGCTTGGGTGATGTCACGCATAGCGGCGGCACTTAGGCCTCTGATTGGCTGTTTAGGTAGTCACGCCCCTGATTGGCCTGTAGAAAGGCAAGGCCTTCGACCGGATCGGGATTTCACTGGCTGAGCTAGTACTGGTTGCTCAGGCAACTAGGTACTGGTTTTCACTCTGACGAGGGGGCGTGTCTCGCCTGAAGCTGGAGACTCTGGCCGCCAGAGAAAGCATCGTCTGGGATACCAGGCTCCTTTCCGCGGCGCGGGGTCGGGGGCCAGCTCACCTGGCCAGGCTTGCAGCAGGTAGTGCAGCACCTCGATATGGCGCTTGAAGTCCACCGCGTTCGAGAGACCCGGGCCAGAGCTGCGGATGCGGGGCCTGGCGGGTGCCTGGCGCGCTGGCAGCAGCACGGGACCGAAGCAAACGGCCAGGTTCTGCGGAGTCATGCGGTTGTGGGCATGGAAGGAGGAGACAAGGCGCAGGTGGTCCAGGAGAAGAGTCAGTGTAGCCTGAGAGAAGAGGGTTGGGAGAGTACGCGGTGGGCAAAGTCAGTCCCCTGTCGCACTCGAGGGAGACTAAGGCGGTTCAGAATGGGGAAACTGAGATTCAGAGTCTCATAGCCGGGAGACGATCCTGCTAGAACTTAGCTATTAGTATTATGCTCCCATTTTGCTGGAGGGAAGACTGAGGCCAAAGGTAACAACTTTGAAATGGCAGAACTTGGGCTTGAACCTTCTCCTCTGTGTGTTAGGCAGGGCTGGTAGTAATCCCATTTTACAGATGAGGATATTGAGGCACAGAGGCAGGATCCCACAGCCAGGAATCTCCCTTATGGTAGGTTGACAGACCTCTGTTCAGAGTCTGTTAATTTCGGTACATCCTGCCTGTGAAACCTGAGGCAACTCACTCAACTGCCCTGGGCCTTGGCTTCCATTATCTATAAAGTGGGGATACTAATAGCACTAGGGGTGTGATGGTGCCACACATTCATGGCCATCACCAGCCCAGGCATGGGAGGAACATTCTGCTGGTGTCAGTTCACTCCCTGTCCTGCCCACTCTCCCCACCCCCCAGGCCCAACTCACCCTCTCCACATCTGGCAGGCAGCTGAGGAGCTCACGGGTGCCTTCAGTGCTGGATGGAGCCCTGCTTGGGGGCCCTCGGGCCATGGCCTCCAGCACCACCTGATAGAGGGGCTGGGTGATGAGCGGGGTAGGCAGCTCCCGAAGATAATCCTTGAGGATGCCTGTGGATATAGGGCCCATGATGGTTAGGGCACCCCTGGGTTCTGAGGCTGGAACTTCATCGGGGGCTGGGAGGGGTGAAAGAGGAGGAAGGTAAAATCAAGGCCAACAGAAGGGATGAAGTCCCAGGAACTTCATCCACAGGGACTGCCTTGAGTTGAGGGTTGACTGGGGAGCAGGCAGGAGAGCAAAGGGGCAAGCTGACCAGTGATGACATTGATATCAGGGTACAGGTCCTCAGAGAGGCAGACAGCTGCACTGTCTCGCTCAAAGGCATCGCGAAGCTCTTTCTTCACGGCTGCTGAGCCACAAAGACGGTATAGTCCCACTACCTGGGGGTAGGAGCAGAGAGGTGTCTTTTTTGTCAGAGTACAGACTGATGTGGGCCCTATGGGGTGAGGGCGGGAGACCTGGATCCAGGTGGCAATGGGCTGAGAGTTTGGGGGCTGGCAGAAACTTCACTGGCTGCCTTTCTGTTCTTCTGACACCTGTCATGGGGTACCCCATCTGGCTGCTTGGACAACCCAGCCCTGTAAACCCTCAAAGTTACTTGTCCTGGTACCTACCTCCTTTGACTCAGGAAACCTTGACTCCTTTTCAGCTTACTTGTCACCTCCTCTGGAAAGCCTTCCCTGACTACCCCAACCAGCATGTCCTGTCCTGCTTTAAACTGTCCCAGCTTCTTCACTCTTATCCCAGCCAGTTTCATATATGTGATTTATTACTCATGTCTGTCACCCCACCAGACTCTGAGCTCCAAAAGGGCTGGGATCCTACATTATCGAATGACCCTTGAGTTCTGGGCTAGATGCTAGGATCTGGGGGTGTGTAGAGAGCGCCTGCCCTTGTCTAGGCTGGGATTGGAGCTAAGAGTTCCCCAGGTGGGGTAGGGGGAAGCCTGGCCTCCATACCCTGGGTGTTCTGGGGAGTGGTTCTGAGGTCTGGGGGCTAGCTAGGGTGGGGTGAGGGACTTACCCGCAGCCCTCGGCGCTCGATCTGCCCAACACACTTTTGAATAATGAGAGGCACCTGGCCAGGGGACTGCTCACGCTCCACTAGCAGGGGCAAGGGCAGCCCGAAGACACGGGGCTCAGCTATGCCAGGTGATTCTTGTTGCTCCGACAAGGTCAGCTTGGCATACAGCAGCCCTTGGGGCTCCAGACGCACAGCCAGCTGCTGGGCTTGGCACCCTAAAGACACAAGGGGGACTTCCTGAGTGGAGTCTGCCCCCATCACCTCCTGTGCCCTATCCCCTAGGCCAAGCTACGTCCCCACCCTGGGCACTCTAGAGGAAGGAGGGCGCTGGGAGCCGAGTCCTGTGCCCTCCTCGCCCCCTCCGAGACCATGCACCCTACCTCGGAAAACCGTGGGCAGCAGCACAGTGCCCTGGGCGCAGGGCCGGTGCCGCCGGACACCGGGGTCCCAGGCCAGCACCAGGGCCCGCAGCAGCCGGGCTGCCTCGAGTTCCAGGTGAAAGGTGTGGTCCAGCCGCAGGAAGTCTGGCCCCCCACGCAGCGGCCCGGTTCGGGCCCGGGCCACCCCATCCACCTGCAGCAGGCAGCAGAGATCTCGCGGAGTGGCCCCAGGCGCCGGCCGCAGCCCCCCCAGCCCGTACAGGTGCAGGCTGAGGCGGCCCCAGAGCGCAGCCGGGGGCGGCCGGGCGGAGGGGCCCACCTCATAGGGGCGGAAGGCAGTGGGCGACGGGGGCCCCGTGGGGCGCTCGGGAGAGTCACCGTCACTGAGGTAACCCGCCCTTGGGCCGCGTGCGCCCTCAGCTACTGCTGTCCGCCCTGGGGTCCCCACGCTGCTGTCCAGGTGGTAACGACTGATGACCGAGCCCTCGGGGGCGGCCCGCTCGCGCTCTCGGCTCGTCCGGGTGCTCCGCAGACTCAGTCGGCGCCGCAGCTCAGGCAGTTTCTTCATCTTCATTGAGAGGCGCCTGGCCGGGCCGGGGGACTTGGTGCGGGAGGCTTTGGTCGGGGGGCTGGCAGGGGCTGCGCCTGAGGGGACAGCAGACCTCAGGGTCCAGAATTCTGGGCTTGGGATGGGGGTGATTATGCTTGTAGTCACCTTACAGGCCCCACGGTGGGAAGCTTGTGCTCACCTGGAGAGGCCGGGCTGTCTGCCTCAGCTGAGCCTGGCTGTGGGCCTGGGAGCTCCGGTGCTGGGAGTCTGGGGTCCTCCTCTGGGATGGGGTTGTACCAGATCTCACCAGCAGGCTCCCCACTGCCGGGTGCCCCCGGCCCCAGAGTGGCCTCCTCTGGTGGCTTGGCCCCGCCCAGCACCCAGCGGCGGCTGCTGGGCTCCAGGCTCTGCAGGTAGGCACCGTGAGCTGGGCTCCGAGATGCCTCAGGGCCGGGGGGCCCCTCCGCTCCAGCCTGGGGTCCTTCTGGGGCCTGGGGATCTGGAGGACTGGGCTCTGGGCACTGGGCTGGTCGGCCTGGCAGAGAGCAAGGGGAGTGAGATGCAGCCTCCCACTGCCCCCAGAGCAGCCCCCAGCCCAGGGCTCTTCCCCTATGGGACATGGGGTGCACTCAGCCTGGACAGTCCCCACATTCATTTGGAATGGGTAGCTGCAGGCTGGCAGTCTCATCCGCTCCCCGCCTACAACTCCCTGCCCTAGTGACCCAGACAGGACTCGGTCCGTCTGCCTTCCAGCCTCAGAGGTCCAGAGGGGTTTCTCTGGACCTGGGCCCTGCATTCCCCACTCTACGTCCCCATGCCTCTCTTTAATGCTGGTGTAGAGCCCTGCCCTTGTGCCTTCTCAGTGGGTGGCTTCGGGGAAACTACTTGCCATCTGAGCCTCACTGTGATCTCAGCATGAGAGCGCTTCCTAGGCACTCATATCTCGGGCACATGCAGCCCATGGTGGATGCTGGCTAGCTTGCTTAGAAGCCCAAAGCGGGCGTGACAGCAGGTGTGTGGCTGCCAGGTTCTTTACCCGCAGCATGTCACTCCCCGCCCTGCTGCCTTTCTTTCCAAACTTTGCCCCCATCCTGGAGCTGACCCTGTGTTTTAGCCCAGACAGACCCCAACAGTTTTTGCTTTCGGAACCCCCCTTCCCTGCCCTGCCCCGGCTCCAACCTCTCTCAGACATCCCAGGCTGTTTCCTGTGTGTGTGTGTTTGTGCGTGGGCACCCCTGTCCCTTCTCTCTGCCCTGGGAACCCTGGGAATCTCTGGGAAGACGGCTGGGGGGAGGTCAGAGCCATGAAGTCCTCTGCCTCCCCTCCTTTAACCTCTTCCTTTCGGGGACTTCCTGCCCCACGCAGCTCCCATGGCTTTAAGGTCTTCCATGCCGACTCCCTCCTCTGGTCACCTCATACTTCCACCCCCCGAGTCTCTCTGCGCTCTCATTTAGTAGCCTAGTCCACAGAGTTGTTAAGTCGCTTCACTGGCACTGGGTAAATTACCCAAACTGCTCCGTGCCTCACTTTCCCCATCTGTACAGGGGGCCGTTTCCTGCGGCTGTCTAAGGTGGGTGTAGCTGCAGTTACGGGCTAATAGGTAAGGGGATTGGGAGGTGGCCCCCACGATCGACGCACCGCCTCTCCCTCCTCCGCAGGGTGTACGCCCCCGTCTCCCATCCCTGGTCTCTAGGGCACAGGGTGTCGCCAGCCTGGCCTGACTAAGCCCCAGTTTCTCAGCCTCCCAGCTCCTCCTCCCCTCCACTCTCCAAGCGCTCAGCCTCGGCCCCATTTCCTGTCAGGGGTGAGGCCCCCTCCCGGGCCTCCCGAGGAGCCCGCAGCTCTGGCATCCCTGGTCAAGCGCGTATAACGGTCCGCGCCCCCTCTCCCCCCGGCCCGTTACTTCCACGACCCTTGCCTGCCCCTGCCCCCAACCCCGACCCGCAGAGGGCTCCGCGGGGCTTCCCCTGTCCCCTCAGCGGTCCCTCTTTGGGGCCCTGGGACCCTCTTCCAAGCCGGGCGGGGTTCGGGGCCCCTTCTTCCCCACCTCCCTGTCTCTCACCGCGCTCCTTCGCGTCCGACTTTTTCCGGGGAAGTTTCTCCCGGCCCCGAAGGCGGGAGAAGGTCTTCCTGAGCAGCGGCTCGGCCATGCTGGGGCCCGGGCCGGGCTGAGTGCGCGCCCGGGGCTCCGGCCGCGCCGCCCCCCGCCCCACCCGGTCTCCCCGCCCGCCCCCCGCCCCGCGCCAGCAGGAAGCGCATTCCGGGAATGCTTGGCCCAAACTTTTTTTTTTTTTTTTTGCCCTTCCCGCGGCCTGAGTGAGCGATGCTGGGAGTTGTAGTCAATCGCCAGAGCCTGGCGGGGGACCTGTCACCGGCTCTTGTCTTTCCTTTTACTCACCCTCCATTAGTGATCGCATACAGCAGGTTCTCTTGAGTGTACTTCCGAAACGCGTCCTGCACAAATCCACAGATTTCTTCTCTTTTCTCCCATCCACTGCTCCAGCCTGGTGCAAGCCCTGGCATCGCTTAGTTTGACGACACCCCCTCTTCCCTTAGTTTCCCCAGATGCCACTCTCTTGCCTTCCTCCTCCATCCAGTTCTCCACTCCTCTCTGTCCCCAAGTCCAGTTACTACTGCTCTTTAACACACCACCCCAAAGCTTAGTGGTTGCAAGTCAGCCGTGCTATGACGCTCACAGATGCTGTGGGCCAAGGATTGGGGCAGGGCAGAGCTGACATTGGTTGTCGCTACTCTTTTGTTGGAAAGATTTCAAGGTTTAGGGCTGAGTCAACAAACGAAGGGCCAGGATCATCTGGAGGTTCACTTACAGGTCTTGCAGTTGATGCCAGGTGTGTGCTGGGACTGTCGCAGGAGCTGTGGACTAGGGCACCTCCACAAGCCTCTTGCCAACAAAGGTCTGTATAGTCAAACGTGTGGTTTTTCTAGTAGTCATGTATAGACGTGAGAGTTGAACTGTAAAGAAGGCTGAGTGCAGAAGAAATGAGGCTTTCAAATTGTGCTGGAGAAGACTCTTGAGAGTCCTTTGGACAGCAAGGAAACCAAACCAGTCAATCCTAAAGGAAATCAAGCGTGAATATTCATTGGAAGGACTGTTACTGAAGCTCCAATACTTTGGCCACATGATGTAAAGAGGTGACTCATTGGAAAAGACCCTGATGCTGAGATAGACTGAAGCAAAAGGAGAAGAGGGTGGCAAAGGATGAGATGGTTAGATAACATCACTGACTCTATGGACATGAATTTGAGCAAGCTCTTGGAGATAGTGAAGGACAGGGGAACCTGATGTGCTGCAGTTCATGGGTCAGAAAGAGTCGGACACGACTTAGTGACTGAACAACCGTCCTCTTGGTGTGAACTGGGTTCCTCCTAGCAGGTCAGTAGTCAGGGTAGTTGGGTTTCTTACAGAGCAACCCAGGGCTTCAAAAATAAAGCAAAAGCTGTATTACCTTTCCTGATCCATTTTGAAGTGTCACACTGTTTTACTTCTGGCACCAGATTCAACGGGAAGGGACACAGACTCCACCTCTCTCAATGGGTGGTGTGTCACGGTGACCTTGTAACATTCTTTGTGCAAGAGAATGTGGGATGGGAGATGTTTTTGTGGCTGTTTTGGAAAATTTAACCATCTTACTCCTATATTCCATTCTCCCATGCAGTGCCTAGAGTGGACTTAACCCAAAATCAGATCATGGCATGCCCCTGCTGAACAGTCTTCCCATAACTGCTCACTCCACCTAAAATAAAATCCAGATTTCCATAAATAAAATCCAGTCCCAGCAAGACTTCTGGCTTCATATCTTTGGTTGTCTTCATCGCCCACCATGACCTCCTGTCTGGCTCTTCTTCACATCAAACTGTTCCTGTTCCAAGCCGTTTGCACATGCAGTTCCCTCTGGCTAGGAAGCCCTGGTTCTTCTGAAGCTGCCTCTTTCTCATCCTTTAGGTCCCAAGGCATTTCCTTAGGAGGCCCTCACTTCCCTGACCACCTACCATTGTCCAGTCATTATTACATCACTGTGATTCATTTCTTCTTCTTTTTTAAATTAAAAAAGTTTTTTTTTTGACTGTACCACATGGCATGTTGGGACCTTAGTTCCCCAACTAGGAATCAAACCCATGCCCCCTGCATTGTAAACAGAGTCTTAACCACTGGACCACCAAGGAAGTCCCTTTGTTTCTTGTAACATGGCTTAAACTCTATAGTTCTAGTGACTAGTTCTAGTTTATCTGTCTCTTTGTTCAGACTGGGGCTGCATGAGATAACACTTGTCTGTCTTATTCCTGCTGAATGTGCAGGTGGGAGATCAGTAGGCAGGTGGAGGAGGCTTGGACAGAGGACGTTGTGTGTGTTTGGTGATAATATATTTTGGTATAGATCTCTGTGTATATCCTACTTGGAGTTCATTGAGATTCTTGGATGTGTATATTCATGTCTTGCATCAGTGTTGGAAAGCTTTGGGGACATTATTTCTTCAACTATTCTTTCTGCCCCTGTTGCCTCTCTCCTTCTGGGATTCCTGTTAGGCATATATTGATATGCTTGATGGTGTCCCACAGGTCTCTTAGGCTCTGTTAGTTTCTTGGTTCTATGTATTTGGGAGAAATGAGGTTGAGAGGGGTGGGGTCCACACCATCAGATTTGAGGCAACTGCTGACAGTGGAGAGAGGGGTTGGGGGTCAAGGCAATACCTCTTCACAAGCTGAAGGGAGGGACTGTAGGACTACGGTCCTTTGGGGTTCTGTAACTCAGAAGAGCTGGAGGCTGATGTAGGGCTGAGAGCAGCCCTTGGCTCCACTGTGTGTGTGTGATAGGTTGCTTCAGTCATGTCTGACTCTGTGTGACCCTATGGAGTTTAGCCCACCCAGCTTCTCTGTCCATGGGATTCTCCAGGCATGAATACTGGAGTGGGTTTCCAGGCCGTCCTCCAGGGGATCTTCCCGACTCAGGGATCAAACCTGTGTCTCTTACCACCTATATCACATCAAATGATCAAAGGACACTCACAGGTCACATCAATATCTGTTATTATTATTATTTTTGGTAAACCTTTTCGACAGAGCTTCTATACGTTTCCTGTTGCATTTATTTGTAACATGTAACTCATTTAATACCCACTCCAGTGTTCTTGCCTGGAGAATCCCAGGGACGGGGGAGCTTGGTGGGCTGCTGTCTATGGGGCTGCATAGAGTTGGACACGAATGAAGTGACTTAGCAGCAGCAGCAACTCATTTAATTCACAGTTGGCTATGATTCTTTCTCAGTGCTCAGAAATTGTTGATAAGTGAAAACAGATGATCTACAAACTGTATATTATGAAATGATTATGAGTAATAAGCTTCACACTGTGTGAATTTTTTACAATAATTCATCTGAATTTTGCTAGTTGCTGCTCATATTTTGGTGTGTGTGCACATATATGTGTTTTGTTTCCTCCAGATATTCACGTCATTGGCTGATGTACTATGCTTATGATGTCTGATGGATAAATCATCCCTCAGTAGATACAGGGATTTGTTGAAGTGCAGGCAGAGGGGGCAGGTCAGGTTTGAGTGGAGCTCTACACCTCTGTGGCAGACAATGGAAGTTGATGAATATGTACTCTACCTTCCTCACCCTTCAGGTGGATTGACTGAAGTGTGTGTTCTGCACTGACTCTCAGAGGTCCTCGTGGGACTGAGTCCCAGCAACCCACAGTGGAAACTTGCAGATCAATGCACTCTTTACTGATTCCCTTCCCTTCCCTGTCTCACTTCTCCTCCTCCCTTTCAGCATTTTCTGTGTGTGTGTGTGTGTGTGTGTGTGTGTGCGTCAAGTCACTTCAGCTGTGTCCAACTCTTTGTGAGCCTGTGGACTGTAGCCCACCAGGCTCCTCAGTCTATGGGATTCTCCAGGCAAGAATACTGGAGTGGGTTGCCATTTCCTCCTCCAGGGGATCTTCCTGACTCAGGGATCGAACCTGCATCTCTTGTGTCTCCTGCATTGGCAGGCGGGTTCTTTACCACTAGCACTGCCTGGGAAACCCTTGAGCATTTTCTAGGTCACTTAGAAAACGATTTATTTATTTATGGTGGTGCTAGGTCTTCATTGCTGTGCGCAGGCTTTCTCTAGTTGCCACGAGCAGGAGTTACTCTCTAGTTGTGGTGCGCAGGCTTCTCACTGCGTGGCTTCTCTTGTTGCGGAGCACAGACTCTAGGGCATGTGAGCTTCAGTAGTTGTGGCTGGTGGACTTACTTGCCCTGCTTCTTGTGAAATCTCCCTGAATCAGGGATTGAACCTGTTTCCCCTGAACTGGCAGGCAGATTCTTAACCACCATACCATCAGGGAAGTCCTCCTAGATCTCTTTCCAAATAAACTACTTGTCCTTGAATCCTTATCACAGGATCAGCTTCTGGGAGATGCCAAATGAAGATATTCTCTCTAGGCCTCAATTTCCTCATCTGTTCAAAGGGAAGAATAACTCCTCCTGTTATGGGAGTAGGAGGTGTTGGGGATGAGGCATGTGTCTGCGGGTTAAGTCCCCTGTCTGCTTCCTCTCTGGGGGCCCTCACTTCCTGGGAAATGAAAGATGGAGCTGATTCGGGGAGTTTCTGCCACCTCCTGTTGTCATTGCAGTTGTTCCCACACTGGGAGACTCACTGGCATCTCGCATCTTCCAGGATGACAAGGCAAGTTCTATAGCCTGCACAGGTATCTCTGGCTGCGATGCAGTCCTCAAAGGTACCAAGGAAGACGTGGCTGCCCAGAGATGTCCCCTGGGGCAGCATTGAGGAACTAGAGGGGACAGAGGGTGGTTGGGTTCCCACGAAGCCGCTTCCTGAGGCAGGATGTGGTATTGCCTGGAAGGCAATCAGAGAGGGCAGCATATGTTGGCCAGAGCCTCCCAATGACCCATGAAAAAGCCCTGCCGGATAGCTGTAGAGCTGAAGCTGAGGTACAGAGGGGCCTCCTGTTGCCCATGAAGTTGTTTTTGTTTAGTTACTAAGCTGTGTCTGACTCTTGTGTCTGACTCTTTGCAACCCCATAGACTGTAGCCTGCCGGGTTCCTCTGTCCATGGGGTTTTCCAGGCAAGAATATTATAGGAATGGGTTGCTATTTCCTTCTCAGAGAATCTTCCTAACTCAAGCACTGAGCCCATGTCTCCTGCATTGACAGGTGGAATCTTTACCACTGCGTCACCAAAGAAGCCCTGCCCATGTGGTTGTTGTTGTTCAGTCACTCAGTCGTGTCTGACTCTTTGTGACCCACCAGCTCCCTGCCCCCCTCCCCCGCCATGGATTGCAGCATGCCAGGCTTCCCAGTCCTTCACCGTCTCATGGCGCTTGCTCAAACTCATGTCCATTGAGTCAGTGATGCCATTCAACCATCTTGTCCTCTGTCATCCCCTTCTCCTTCTGCCTTCAATCTTTCCCAGCATAAAGGTCTTTTCCAATGAGTCAGCTCTTTACATCAGGTGGCCAAAGTATTGGAGCTTCAGCTTCAGCAACAGTCCTTCCAATGAATATTGGATTGATTGGATTGAATATTCAGGATTGATTTCCTTTAGGATTGACTGGTTTGATCTCCTTGCAATCCAAAAGACTCCCAAGAGTCTTCTCCAATACTACAGTTCAAAGCATCAATCCTTTGGCACTCAGCCAACCTTGCTTTTATTAGTTGCAGGTCTGCTGGGCTCTCTTGATGACCAGGTGTCTGCACAGGCCCCAGGACATATTTGACAATTGGCCCCCTGCTGTCAAAACAAGAGCTGTCCTAGTGCCCTACTTTTAAGGCCTGGGGATGCTGGTGTGGCTACCAGGGCTTCATAGGTGCTAGTTGTCCCAGAGGTAGAGGAGGCAACCTGAACAGAGGAGTACACTGGTCAACTCCCTATGAAAACCTGGGCACGACCACTCAAAAGGAGCTACCCTGGTTGGCAGTACACCATGTGTGTTGTTTACCCATGATTGCTAGGAGAATTAAGCACTGTCTACATGACACCACAGGGAGTGGACAGCTAGAAGCTAGAGCCTGGTCTCTTTTGGACTCTGGCCCATGTGCCTTTTACCTTCACTGATATTATTTTTATTTAATTTTTTAAAATTAATTTTTATTGGATTATAGTTGCTTTGCAATGTTGTGTTAATTTCTACTGAATAGCAAAGTGAATCATATATATATATATATGTATGTATGTATGTATGTATGTATATAGACACACCCACCCTCTTTTTTGGATTTCCTTCCCATTTAGGTTACCACAGAGGACTGAGTGGGGTTTCCTGGGCTATATAGTAGGTTCTCGTTAGTTATATGTTTTATATATAGTATCAGCAATGTATATATGTCAATCCCAATCTCCCAATTCATCCCACCTGATGATTTTAATTTGTATCCTTTCTCTGCAATAAACCATGAATATAGCAACTTCGCTGAATTCTGTGAGTCCTTCTAGTGAATCACTGAACCTGAAGGTGGTCTTGGGGGGACCTCCCACTACACAGATTCATAGAGAGGGCAATGATTCCCCAGATCCCTGATAAATGTACATTTGGAAGTAGGAACTTCCTTTCCAGGACCTTGGGCTCAAGTCTTACTGAGTCCTTTATTATGTCTTGTTGGAGTGGCTTTCTAGCCACTCCCAGCAGCAGATCTGGTGAGGACTTTTGCCTCTTGAGAAACACACATGGGGCAGGACTTGAGCTCTTCCAAGTCATCCACCTGGGAGGTGGGTGGGAAAGTCACCCACCTGGGAGGCCATCCAACATCGTGATGCGAGAGGGATCAGGTTTTAGGGTCACATAGGTTGGATTGGAATTCCTTCCCACCCCATCCGATTCAGCATGTGACCTTGGGACAGTCAGTTCCCCTGTATGAACCTCAGTGTCTGAATCTCTCAAACTGATCCGAATACCCAGTAAAATCCCATATGGAGAGAAAGAAATGTTATTGTACTCTCATACTGGCCAGGGAATCTTTCCCGGGTGCTGGGAAAGACTGAAGGCAAAAGGAGAAGGGGACAGCAGAGGATGAGATGGTTAGATGGCCCGCCTCAATGGACAGGAATCTGAGCAAACTCTGGGAGATAGTGGTGGGCAGAGGCGCCCCCTGCTATATCCATTGGGTCACAAAGAGTTGGACATGACTTAGCGAATGAACAACAACAACTGGCCAGCGTCATTCATCCATCAATCCTCTCATCCATCCATCCATCAGTTCATTCATTCCTTAATTTACTCAACAAGTAAATTTTGAGCAGCTGCTGAGCCCCATGATTGAAAATAAAAGGCTGCGGTTCATGCACCAAATTTCATGCTACTGTTGATAATTTTGTTTGGTAATTAAGACTTTCAAACCTAGTGTTTGTGAGGGAAGAGTTAGTGATGTGACCATAGGATTAATATGTCCAGTGATTTGTAATTTTAGGAAGCTCACACTAGATTTTAGACAGGATTTTCTGGGTTTCAAATTAGGGATCAGACAGTTGATACAGAAGATGCAAACTTCTTCCTGATTTCTTCTTTTTGAGATTTCAGTTCAGTTGCTCAGTCGTGTCTGACTCTTTGCGACCCCATGGACTGCAGCACGCCAGGCTTCCCTGTCCATCACCAACTGCTGGAGCTTACTCAACTTATGTCCATTGAGTTGGTGATGCCATCCAACCATCTAATCCTCTATCATCCCCTTTTGAGATGTAGGTGAGATATTTTGGTATTTTGAGATATTTTGGTAGTTACTATATTTGGGAACATCTGTTGCAGGTAGAGCTTCTCAGGTGGCCCTACTGGTTAAGAAGCTGGCAGCACAGTTACAAGGTAGCCAGCCATATTAAGAGAGGCAACTGTGCTGGAGGGGCAGTGTTGAGGAGGAGTGCTGGCCACTAAAACCCAAACAGCAGAGGCACTTCTGCAGTATTATTTTACTTTCTTTAAAACAAGCAAACAAAAGCTCCACTCCATGCTACATTTTATCACTATAATCTGGGGGAGCAGAATACACAGAAGGTTAATATTCATTGAGATTCTTTCTGCATTAATTTGATGAGTTCAATACATTTTTCAATGCAATGGGAAAAAAGTACTATTTTTAATAAAACGTTTAGTGTATTTTGTATTGGAGTATAGCTGGTTAACAATGTTTTGATACAGGTGGACAGCAAAGTGACTCAGCCATACATATACTTGTATCCATTCTCCCCCAAATTCCCCTCTCATCCTGGCTGCCACGTAGCACTGAGCAGAATTCCCTGTGCTATAGAGTAGGTCCTTGTTAGTTATCCATTTTATTTACTTATTTTTAAAATGTTTTATTTTGTATTGGGGGATAGCTGATGAACAAACACTGTTGTAATAGTTTCAGGTGAACAGGGAAGGGACTCAACCATACATATGCATGTATCCGTTCTCTTCCAAACGCCGCTCCCATCCAGGCTGCCGCATAATGCTGAGCAGAATTCCGTGTGCTATATAGTAGGCCCTTATTGGTTATCCATTTTAAATATAGCAGCCTGTACTTAAATAGAGCAAGTGTGTCCATACCAAACTCCCTAATTATTCCTTACCCCCACCCAGCCCCCCTGGCAAATGTAAGTTCGTTCTCTAAGTCTGAGTCTCTTTCTGTTTTATAAGTTCCTTTGTATCATTTCTTTTTAGATTCCACATATAAGGGATGTCATACGATATTTCTCCTTCTTTGTCTGACTTAGTCACTCAACCTCTAGGTCCATCCATGTTGCTGCAAGTGCCATTATTGCGTTCTTTATTTCAAATTTATTTTAGAAAAATTGCTTTACAATGTTGTGTTGGTCTCTGCCATACAATTTCACCCTTTTTAATGGCTGAGTCATAGTACATGGTTCTTGGGCGTCCCTGGTGGCTCAGATGGTAAAGAATCTGCCTGCAATGTGAGAGACATGGGTTCAATCCCTGGAGGAGAATCATCCCCTGGAGAAGGGCGTGGCAAACCATTCCAGCATTCTTGCCTGGAGAATTCCATGGACAGAAGCGCCTGGAAGGCTACTGTCCATGGGGTTGCAGTCAGACAAGACTGAGCAACTTTCACTTTCATACTTTCATATATGTTCAGTTCAGTTCAGTTGCTCAATCGTGTCTGACTCTTTGTGACCCCGTGAACCGCAGCACGCCAGGCCTCCCTGTCCATCACCAACTCCCAGAGCTTGCTCAAACTCAGGTCCACTGAGTCAGTGATGCCATCCAACCATCTCATCCTCTGTCATCCCCTTCTCCTCCTGCCTTCAATCTTTCCCAACATCAGGGTCTTTTCAAATGAGTCAGCTCTTGGCATCAGGTGGCCAGAGTATTGGAGTTGCAGCTTCAACATCAGTCCTTCCAGTGAACACCCAGGACTGCTTTCCTTTAGGATGGACTGGTTGGATCTCCTTGCAGTCCAAGGGTTCATATATGTACCACACCTTTAAAAAGTACTATATTTTGTGACATGTAAAATGATAGAAATTCAAGTTTCAGTGTCTATAAATAAAGTTTCATGGGTGCTTGGTCCCGCCCTCTTCTCGAGGTATTGCCTTCCTCGTTGTAGCATCAGAGCTGAGTCATTGTGACAGAGACCTTACGGTCCATAAAGCTGCTATTCATTTGCCCTTTGGCCCTTTACAGAAAAAGCTTGCTCATCACTAACGCATGGTAGGACTCGGCAACAGGTCTGTTCTGAAGCCCCTGCCCTCCTGTATTCTTGCTTAACCCTCGATGGTCCCCTCACCCTGAGTCCAATCCCCCCTGGTGAGGTCTGATCACAGCCCCCTGCACACTTCCTCTGTCCTCACTGTGGGCTAAGGACACACCGGTCTCCATGATTTCCCTGAACAGCCCAGGCTCTGCTGTTGCCTCCCAGAGGAGCCAGGGTCTGTTTCTTAAAAGCAGTTTTTAATCCATTTTGTGACGTTCCACTATTGCCACCTGCTGGCCACTTATTCAAACTGTAGCTGTAATGCTTTTAAAGCTTTTGCGTAGAACCTCTTCCGACCCTGTCCAGGGCAGGGAAAAATGGAAAATGCCTGTGGAAAAAATGCCCCAGATTTGGATCTCTCATGTCCCTGAAGACATATTTAGGGCCCAGATCTCCACAGCCGTTCTCTACCCCCATCTATTCCAGTGATCCTCAAATTTTAAGGCTCATATAACTCCCCTGGGATGGTTAAAATGATGACTTAAGTGGTCTGATATGGTGTCTGAGTCTTCATTTCTGTCAAGCTTCTCGTAATAACGATGACTCTGATTCATGGACCACTGAGTATCAGGCTTTCCTTTTTCTATAGAAAAGAGGTCAGTTAAATGGGAAGGAAATCTAAAAAAGAGGGGATAAATGTATATGTACAGCTGGTTCACTTTGCTGTACAGCAAAAGCCAATGAAACATTGTGAAGCAACTCTACTCTGATAAAAATTAACTTAAAAAGAAATCAGAAAATCCCCCTGTAAAGGGCCAGATAGTAAATATTTTAGATTTTGCACAGGATACATTGTAGCTTGAAAAGAGTTGTGTGTGTGTGTGCTCAGTCATGTCAGACTCTTTGCGGCCTCATGGATTTTAGCCCACCAGCCTCCTCTGCAAGGAGATCCAACCAGTCCCTCCTAAAGGAGATCAGTCCTGGGTGTTCATTGGAGGGACTGATGTTGAAGCTGAAACTCCAATACTTTGGCCACCTGATGCAAAGAGCTGATTCATTTGAAAAGACCCTGATACTGGGAAAGACTGAGGGCAGGAGGAGAAGGGGACCACAGAGGATGAGATGGTGAGATGGCATCGCCGATTCAATGGACATGGGTTTGGGTGGACGCCGGGAGTTGGTGGTGGACAGGGAGGCCTGGCGTGCTGCGGTTCACGGGGTCGCAAAGAGTCGGATACGACTGAGCAACTGCACTTAACTGAGCCTCCTCTGGCCATGGAATTTTCCAGGCGAGAATACTGAAGTGGATTGCCATTTCCTTTTCTGGGGGATCTTCCTGACCCAGGGATTGAATCCGTATCTCTTGCATCTCCTACATTAATAGGCAGATTCTTTACCACTGTGACACCTGGGAAGCCCCAAAACAGTCACAGATGATGAATTGACTAATGAGTGTTGCTTGTTGTCACTGTTCAGTCACTAAGTCACAGAAGTCCAACTCTTTGTCACCCCATGGACTGCAGCATGTCAGGCTTTCCTGTCCTTCACTACCTCCTGGAGTTTGCTCAAACTCATGTCCATTGAGTCAGTGATGCCATCCCAAATCTCATCCTCTCTCGTCCCCTTCTTCTTCTGCCCTCACCTTCTGCCCTCAATCTTTCCCAGCGTCAGGGTCTCTTTCAATGAGTTGGCTCTTCGCATCAGGTGGCCAAAGTATCGGAGCTTCAACTTCAGCATCAATCCTTCCAATGAATATTCAGGGTTGACTTCCTTTAAGTTTGACTGGTTTGATCTTGCAGTCCAAGGGGCTCTCAAGAGTCTTCTCTAGCACCACAGTTCAAAAGCATCAATTCTTCAGCCCTCAGCCTTCTTTATGGTCCAATTCTGTTCCCATAAAACTTTATTTATGAGCTCTAAAATTAGAATTTTACATAATTTTAATGTGTCATGAGGTAGTCTTCTTTTAAAAAATTTCCAACTATTAAAAAATGTAAAAGCCATTTTTAGCTTGCAGGGCACACAAGAACAGGCTGTTGGCTGAATTTGGCCCACCGACTGCAGTTGGTAAATCTGTGCTTTGGGCACCGAATTCTAGACAATATTGTGTGTTGTTGAGACAGGGGGCTGTAGAATGGGTCCTCTGCTTGAACCTTCACTACTTCTTATTAGAAGCTGTACTTTTTAAGTCTAGTTTCCTCATCTGTAAAATAAGGAGTTATATTTCCTACCTTGTAGGAAAGGTTAGGGTCCCCAACTGCTGGGATCTAATGCCTGATGATGTGAGGTGGAGCTGATATAATAATAATAGAAGTAAAGTGCACAATGAATATAATGGACTTGAATCATCCTGAAACCATCCTGCCAACACCCTGGTCCATAGAAAAATTGTCTTCCATGAAACTAGTCCTTGGTGCCAAAAAATGTTGGGGACTGCTCTTGTAGGCTTTTTGTTTAAAGTTTAATGAGATAGTGTATTTAAAGGGATGATGCCTGTGCAGGGCACATAATAAATCTCAGCTATTGGTATCGTCACTGTCATCACACTGAGACCAAGAAATTGAATTCATGCAATCTGAATCCTTCAGGTTTTCTCCAATTGTAGCACAGACTCCCTTAACCAGAACACAGGGCAGTCAACACTTGAGAGGATATATCTGGGCATGGTCTTTGCATGATGCCAGCCCTTCCTAAACTAACTGTACTAGTTTTCCAGGGCTTCATAGCAAAGTATCACATACTGTGTGGCTTAAACAACTGAAGTGTATCCTCTAACAGTTCCGAAGGCCAGAAGTCCAACATCAAAGTTGTCAGCAGGGTTTATTTCTTCTGGAGATGGCGATGGAAAGTCTGTTCCATGACTCTCTCTTAGCTTCTGGTGGTTTCCTGAAATCGCTGGCATTCCTTGGCTGGTAGAAACATCATCTCCATCTTCATATGGCCTTCTCCCTTCTCACGTGTCTGTGTCCAATTTCTATCTTTTTATAGGGGTGCCAGTCACAGTGGAGTAGACTCATTAGAACTAGTTATCTTGGGAAAGAGCCTATTTTCAGGACAGGTGCTGAGGTGCTGGGGGTTAGACTGAGACATTAGACTGTGACATATCTTTTTGGAGGACACAACTCAACCCCTAACTCGACCTCTGTCTGCATCCCAGCTCACTGCATCCGCTTGTTGCTGACAGCATCTATAGAATCATATAGGGTTTGGACTCAGGTGATGGAATCCCAGGAAATATATGGACTCTGAAGCTCGCCCAGGGACAGTGTCCTCCCATTGCAGTCTCTGCACTGCCTGCTTCAGGACAACCTGGACCGCCTGCTAAGAAGCCAGATTCCAGGATCCAGTATCTGGTTGCTGAATCACAATCCCTATGATCCAAAGGGCAGCATCTCCTATGTCCCAATCTGGGGGACACGAGAGGCCTGTTTAAGACTGTGATCATTGTGCAAAGTCAAGCCACTAGGTTCCCTG
Source organism: Oryx dammah (assembly GCF_014754425.2). Taxonomy (NCBI): domain Eukaryota; kingdom Metazoa; phylum Chordata; class Mammalia; order Artiodactyla; family Bovidae; genus Oryx; species Oryx dammah. Next base: position 99,516,165 of record NW_024070189.1, on the reverse strand, counting down.
TGTGACTGAGAATGGTGGTTGCTGAGTTGGACAGCAAGTCAGCTCATCTCAACAGATGCTCTCAAAGTCGTCCCCCAAGTCACTTATGAAGCACAACAATATAATACACATGGCTAATACACACTGTTTTATCAATATTAAAATGAGAAGAGCTGGTCTTTCATCCCACTAGGATTATCCACGTAGCAATCCTATAAACCTCAGAGATTTTCAGACTACTTCAGAGTAGCATAGAAATGCTACTCTGGTCTTCATGGAAGAAGATAAACCATGGCAAAAATAGGATGGTGAAGAATCTGGCTGCATTGCATGAGACCTGGATTTGATCCCTGGGTTGGGAAGATCCCCTGGAGAAGTAGGTGGCAACCCATTCGAGTATTCTTGCCTGGAGAGTCCCATGGACTGAGGAGCCTGACAGGCTACAGTCCGTGGGGTCACAAAGAGTCAGACATGACTGAGCAACTAACACTTTCACTTTACTTTCTTTCACTTTCCCTTCCCATAGCACTTTATTTCTCTCTTATGAAATGCATTTACCAAGTTGATCTGTGATGACTTATTGACATATCTCTATTCCCACCAGATTCTGAATGTTTTGAGAGCAGCAATGGATATAATCCTGTGTCCCATGCACTGAAAAGTGGTCACCGAACATTGGTAGGTGCTGAACAGCTATTCTGCCCTAGGACTGAGGGGGCTACTTTATGGACCACAAGGCCCCCTCTGGGACAGAGCCTTGTCACTTCTGAATGAACACCTAGTGAGCTAATCCCAACACATGCTCTCAGATTCCTCCCCCAAGTCATTAGGAAACATGGCTATATATCTGGCTAATGTACATGGTCTTTATCAATATTAAAATTGAATGTAGCTAATCTTTCCTTCAATAAGGATTATCCATGTCACAAAACTATAAGCTCAATACCTCAGAGAGTTTAAGGCTACTTCACAGTCTCCTCTATCCTGACCTTGAGGGGTCAGATAAGTCATGGAGAAAAACGCATATCTTTCCCATTCTGTATCACTCACTTCATCATCTCTTCTGACACAATCACCATGTTGCCCTGTGACCGTTTACTGATGCGTCTCCATCCCCCACCAGATTCTGAATGCCTTGAGATCAGAGATAGGATGTATTCCTGCATCTCAGGGACTGAACAGTGTCCTGGAATATAGTGAAAGTGTTAGTGGCTTAGTCGTGTCAGATTCTTTGCAATGCCATGGACTGTAGCCCACAAGACTCCTCTGTCCACGGGATTCTCCAGGCAAGAATACTAGAGTGGGTAGCCACTCCCTTCTCCAGGGAATCATTCAGACTCAGAGATCAAACCTGGGTCTCCTGCACTGCAGGCAGACCTTCTGAGCCACCAGGGAAGCCCAAGGAACATGGTAGATGCTAAGAAACTATTCTGCCCTAAGACTGAGATGGGACTATGTTGCTGACCAGTTTCCTCAGAGCTGCCTTCATGTTCTTGTTCCTTAGGCTGTAGATAAAGGGGTTCAGCATGGGGATGACCACCCCACACATCAAGGCAGCTGCCTTGTCCTTCTGCAAGGAGGTGGGAGATACTGGCTGCAGGTACACGGCAAAGATGGTGCCATAGAATAGAGTCACCACGGTGAGGTGTGAGCCACAAGTGGAGAAGGCTTTCCATTTGCCCTGAGCAGAAGGGATCATGAAGACTGCCCAGAAAATGCAGATATAAGAGAGGAGGATGCATGTGAGAGGGCTGATGCCCATGATGATGCCGCAAGCAAAGATCACCAGCTCGTTGGTGTGTGTGTCTGAGCAGGAGAGCTTCAGCAGGGGCATGAGGTCACAGAAGAAGTGAGGGATTTCAGAGCCAGCGCAGAAGGTCAACTGAGCCATGAGGCTGGCGTGGACAATGGACTGGAGGTTGGTGATCAGCCACGACCCCACCACCAGCAGCCCGCACACACGGGGACTCATGATGGCCAAGTAGCGCAGAGGGTGGACAATGGCCACGAACCGATCAATGGCCATCACAGCCAGGAGGAAGCTGTCCATGGTCCCAAACAGGTGGAAGGCATACATCTGGGCAAGGCAGCCTGCAAAGGGGATGGCTTTGCTCTGAGTCCAGAGGTTCACCAGCATCTTGGGGATGGTGGTGGAAGAGAAGAAGATGTCCACCAGGGCCAGGTTACAGAGGAAGAAGTACATGGGCGTGTGGAGGTGTGAGTCTGTGATGATGGCCAGGATGATGAGCAGGTTTCCAAAAATGGTGACCAGGTACATGGGCAGGAACAGCCCCAAGAGGAAGATCTGATGCTCTGGTTTTTCTGAGAGTCCCAGGAGGAGGAATTCTGAGACCGCTGTTCGATTTTCTAGCTCCATGGACAGCCTGTGTCTGCTAGGAAAGAAGGGCAGAGGGAAGTGATGTAAAGCTGGGAATCAGAGGTGGAATTCTAGTCTCAGCTCCCTACATACCTGTACATTCTGTGAAAACTCATGGAATTCTTATAGCTCCCTTCCGTGGAATTTTGTTTTCCTAAACAAAGCCATCCATGTTTGAGACAGTCTCAGAGATCTAACTAAGTTGTTTTGAGACAACCTGTTTCAAGGTATATTGTTTTGAGACAAATTTTCTCAAGGGTATATTGTTCATAAACACCATTGTTTTTCTTCAGTGAAGCAAAGTTTTCATAGAAAACAAAATTGGGAGAAATCAAATCCAAATATGATTATCTTCTGTTCTCCTTCCTCTTCCTTCCCCCTCATCTTTCTTTCCTTTCCTCCCTCCCTTTCATTCTTCCATCAATAACACATAATCTTAGCATCAATTTTGGGTTCATGACTTTTGGTATAAGATGAATAATACTCTTCTGCTCTTCCAATGAAACTCAAGTTTGTTAGGGGCATTTTGTAATCTATTAATACTACTGTGTGATCACTAAATCCTAAAGGAAATCCGCCCTGAATATGCATTGGAAGGACTGATGCTGAAGTTGAAGCTCCAATACTTTGGCCACCTGATGCAAAGAGCTGACTCATTGGAAGAGACCCTGATGCTGGGAAAAATTGAAGATAGGAGGAGAAGCGTATGACAGAGGATGAGATGGTTAGATGGCATCACTGACTTGATGGACATGAGTTTGAGCAAGCTCCGGGAAATGGTGAAGGGCAGGGAAGCCTGCTGTGCTGCAGTCCTTGGGGTCGCAAAGAGTCGGACATGCCTGAGAGACAGAACAGCAATGTGATCACTAGGTAGACTCCCTCTTTCTTTTCTTTTTTTTTGCGATGAGGATCGGTGTTGAAAACTCTCGCCAAAGGGTGGGAACATAAATGTGCATAAACATACTTTTCACATTTTAATTTGAACCCAGCAGATAAATTTATTCACTGGGCTTCCTGAGGAGGACTGAGAACGTTTCTCTAGTTATGCTTACATCGATGGTAGATCCGTGTTAGCAGTCTTGCCTTAGCCATATATTTAGGCTGAAGTCGATGCTCCAGTTGGTTTCATGAGCACTGAACAGGAAATGATCCTTGCTAACCCATCTAGATGCAGAATCCTTTTAGATCTCAGTATGTTTTACAATGTTATATGGAAATTGCTCTCAATTACCTTGCTCACAACTAATTTTACAGCAATATATTTTAGTGATTCCTTTTTATTAAGACTTTACAAAGCATTCAATTTGATTTTCATAAACCACATTTCCCATTTCTTCCCTCCCTCCTTGCCTCCTTCCCTTCCTTCCTCTTTTCTCTTGTAGTTTGTGGAATCACATCATATTAGTTACACAATACATTTACAGCAGCCACTATAATCAGCATAATCAGGTTTAGGATTATTTAAAATGAGTCAACTCATCTAAGCAGAAATGTTTCAGCAAGCTAGTGATTAGCCTCCAGGCCTCAAGCATTCAGCACACGGTGGCAATAGTCAGTTTATTTTCAGCAGAAAAAGAGACTTTGGATGAAACCAGAAAGTTGGTAAAGTGGAAGTTTTAAAGGGAGCTTTCACAGTTACAAAAGACTATCTGGAGCCTTAAAACTAATGGTATCTCAGAAGTATATTTGCTCTCAGCAGTTGCTTTGCAGGACAAGAAATTTTGTATTTTTTTATATTCTAGAGCAACTGTCACTGCCCATTAAAAACAGTTTTGCATTAAAATATACACTGTTGTATCTTATCAATCAGATGTTCAAAAAGTTTATTCAAAATAAAAACTCCCAACCTGGACTATTCAAAGGTAAGCTGTTTCCATGACAATGAGAAAAGTGTGATTAGATATCTAACTGACAGAAAGCAGAATGTGCTACATGCTTATTTTTGATTTTAATATGATGACAAGAAAAGTGAGTTTGTAAAATAACATTCTGACATGAACTGATAGGAAAATATAGATGAAAGGAGTGAACAGGAGAGAGCAAGGTTTAAAGAAATGCGGACATGTAGGCATGGTTGATACTCTTCCCATTCACTCATTTTAAGTTGAGAATGAGTTTGATCCTAGGTTTGTTTCCCCATCTATTTGGAAAGCCCACGTTATTACTAGCAGGTTCATATCAGAAGTCCAGAGAAAGCAGATCTTCACTGCATTCATACAAGACCCCCAAAGGCTGGTTGCATTTGCCTCTCCAAGTCTCCACTTCCCAGTGGGTAGTGTTTATCCTTCCTTTGAGCTAATGAAGATTTATCGAGAATGTGTTAGGGTCTAGTCACTAAGCTTTTTTCTTATGATACATGGACAATATAGAAAAAAATCAAAATGACATGATTCACCAGGTCCTTGTAAAATGTTAATATTATCTTTTTGAGAGACATCTCTGGTGGTTAAGGATCCATCTTTCAGTGCAGGGGAAATGGGTTACATGGCTGGTCAGAGAACTAAGACCCCACTCTCCAGAGTGTCCCCTCCCAGGCCCAGATGGAGCCACCAGTCCCCTAGGTGGCAGTGATGTGCAGTTCAGGCTGAGAACCACTGTCCTAGAGCAACCAAAGACTTCCTGTTAACAGTTGCAAAGGTGTGGCCAGGAACAGACTCACAGTAGTATATGCAACCGAGAGAAACCTGCATACTAAGTTGCTTCAGTCGTGTCCGACTCTGCAGCTCCATGGACCATAGCCCTCTAGGCTCCTCTGTCCATGGGATTCTCCAGGCAAGAATACTGGAGTGGGTTGCCATGCCCTCTTCCAGGGGATCTTCCCGATCCAGGGATCAAGCTCTTGTCTCTTAGTCTCCTGCATTGGCAGGCAGGTTCTTTACCACTAGCGCCACCTGGGAAGCCCTAGACAGACCTGAGCATCACCCTACAAAAACTCAAACCCTTGTAAAGTAACTGCGTCTCTGTTGGAGACCTGTCCAGTTTAACAAGGAAGACTGTGCTGCTAATCTTCCTAAAGCCCTCTTTTACCACCTCTTCACCTCCAGTGGTCCTGTTCCTAACAGCAGGTATTAACATATTTTCTTTGTTCTTGAAACACCTTGGGGTCACCTATCACCTACCTTATACAGACTGACCTATATACTAGGTTTACCCACTGTGGTGGTGGTGTTTAGTTGCTAAGTTGTATCTGACTCATTTGTGACCCCATGGACTCTAGCCCACCAGGCTCCTCTGTCCATGGGATTTCCCAGGCAAGAATTACAGGAGTGGGTTGTCATTTCCTTCTCCAGGCCATCTTCCTGACCCAGGGATCAAACCCACATCTCCTGCATTGTCAGGCAAATTCTTTGCTACTGAGCCACCAGGGAAGCCGTATGATTACCCACACACTTCAGTAACCCTTAAAATGTTTCCAAAGACCCATTGTCTTAAAATGTTTCCAAAGACCCATTGTCTTGGAAAGCAGAGAGATATGAATCTAAAATACTCATAATTAAACAGTTTAACCTAGTACTTGTTGACAGCACAGAGTTTAGCTTTGAAACACCACTGCTCAGAGTGTGTGAGTGGCCATTCTCAGAAGCACTGGAGTGTGAGAGAGTGAAAAGAAGTCTCAGCTCAAATGAGAGACCAAACACTTCCAGGCTTGGTGGCCCTCACCAGCTCCATCTCTCTTTCTCTCTCTGAGTTGTTGCGAAACCCACACATACTTTACAGGTATTGTCATTAAATGCCTCCGTTGTGTTTCTGTCAGCAATGTGTTCCCAGGCTTTGAGAACTGGGGACCTATCTAGGTAAGAAATAAGTTAACGAAAGGAAACTCCCCTCATTGCTAGAAAAAGACAATATTTTTTAAGCTGCGCTAGGTCTTCGTTGCAGTACGGGAGTTTCTCTGGCTGTGATGAGTGGTCTCCTGAGCACGTGGACACCAAAGTGTGTAGGCTCAGTTGTTGTGGCCCTATGACAGTTCCCATGCAGGCTGGTCTGGAGGTTCATACCCCTCCTCAGGGTGCTCAGATGCCTGAGTCCATGTCTTTTCACTCATCTGACCTTGGTGGAAAGTCCACGAAGACAGGGAATTTATATTGTTAAGTTCACCAATGAAAGCTCTTAGAAATTAATAAATAATCAGTTAATGTATGTCGGATAAATCAAGGTATCAAACACGTCTTGACTGTAAGTCAGGTGCTGTGCTTGGCACAGGGGCTTCAGTCCTTATTACAATGTCTTCTTGTCGGTCATGGGAAATGATCAGTCTTCATTAACCTGGTGTAGTCTCTACTAAGGGCTTCTCTGGTAGCTCAGCTGGTAAAGAATCTGCCTGCAGTGCAAGAGACCCTGGTTTGATTCCTGGATCTGGAAGATATCCTGGAGAAGGGATAGGCTATGTACTCCAGTATTCTTGGGCTTCACTGGTGGCTCAGATGGTAAAGAATCTGCTTGCAGCGTGGGAGACCTGGGTTCTATACCTAGGTTGGGAAGATCGCCTGGAGGAAGGCATGGCAACCCACTCCAGTATCTTGCCTGGAGATTCCCCAAGGACAGAAGAGCCTGGTGCAGGTCAGTCCAGGGGATTGAAAGAGTCGGATACAACTGAGCCACTAAACAGCACACACGCTGCCTACAAAGCACATTTTGAGTAGGATTAGGGACTCTCTCTTCTATTTTTTTTTTTTTTTTT